>NW_006263307.1:288090-301881 GCF_000469605.1 Apis dorsata | reverse complement strand
ATAATTATATTTTATAAATTAATTTTATAAAATAATTATATTTTATAAATTTCAAATATAAATAAACTTTCAAATAAATAAAAAATAAAATTTTGTAATTTTCTTTTTTATAAAAAATTTTAATTCATATTTATAAAATTTCTTTATAATTATTTAAATAATTTTTTAATTAAAAAATTATTTTAAAAAAGTCAAAATTTTTCATTTATGAATGTGTATATATATTATCGTAAATACAATCGATATAAAACATCGTGTTTCCGCGCAATATAATAATCCATATAGAGACATACAAATGTGTGTTATCTTATTATAGTAATATCGCTTTTAAAAAAAAAACGGATTATAGGATGAACTTACTATTATTGCCGTAAGAGACGTCGATTCTCCTCTTCACGAATTTTGGCAGATTTAATTTTAATTATTTTATTCAAAAGCGCCGGATTTATTAGATTTATCCGCATAAAGGAAGCGCATAAAGATCTTATCAGTAACGATCTCATATAAAATGATCATACATTTTATTCAAAAAAATCCTACGAAAGCTCTGCTGTCGATGATTCTTAAATTGTTATATAAATTTTCATCGCGAGAATCGACTAAGTACGCTGGCTCAGAAAAATTGATATTGATACATTTACTAATTGGCTAAATCTAATTATTCTATATTGTGGTTCCTGCACAAAAATAATTGATCTCTTTATACTGAACATTATTATGTTTTGTAGATCTTCATTTGATTTATGTGTTGGCTCAAGAAAATTTTTTCATTTCGCTTGTCATTTGTATATTTATATATTTCACACTATTCAAGGTAAATCAGTAGATAAGACTTCTTGTTTGAGTCACTATTCATGAATCATTAAGATATTAAACAATTTAATTAAACAATATGATTGAAATATCACTTAATAGTTAATCATTTTTTAATACCATAAAAATTAATTAACTTACTCAAGATATAAATACTGTTGCAGTTATAATTATTTAGATTAGAGGTTAGTTTATACTTTTTTATTATTCAAGAAATATTTTCTGACTATTTTGAACAGTGTATCTTCATTCTCTACGTTCTTAATATTAATGCCCTAATACTTTGATTTTTTTCAATTCTTTAGTTTATAACAGGTTAGTATTACTATTTCCTAACCTTACATATATATTCTTAGAGCCAATACATGATAGAACAAATATAAATTCAGCATAAAAAAATACATACGATACGATACGCGTATTTTTATTCAGGAACCGAAAACCTTATTGTTCAATATTATTATAAAAAGAAACTAAGTAATATTATTTAGGCGATTTTCGTAAGCTCCTATTTGGCTTTGTTAAGAGATAGAAGTACGGTCGGCAAAGACTTTCAATCGCTCATAATTAATTTTATAAGACATTGTCCTTTCATTTTTTTTTTTTTTTTGTTTAACACTTTTCTTATAATAAAACATTATGTTATTAGTCAATTACACGAAATTACAATGAGCAAATTTCTTTCCCGAACTCACTTGAACTATAGCAAAACTACCAAAAAAAGCATTTATAGAAAAAATTTTCATACAAAAAAGATATATGAAAAAATATATCTCGATTAAGCAGTTTGCTCTAGCCAAAGTCAGTTTCGGATGTTATTCAACTTGTCAAACTATTGAACATTTCCAAATATTTTCAGTACTTCGAAAATAATGCAATCCAAATCTAATACCAACTTATATAATTATATATAGCTACAAATCATTATAAAAATTCGAATTAAGATTTGCAAAACTTTCGAAATACTGATGAAAAAAAACAAAACTTGTTTTACCTGAGACATAAGTAAAAATCATAATAAAAAAATTTCCGCTGTACAAATTGTTAACTAAATGTATCATGAATTTAATTCATATTTTTATGTACGTTCATTAACAATATTTCCTCCTTTATGCTATTCATCTCTAATCAAATCGAATTAAATATCTCTTATAACTTAATAAAATTAACACGAAAGCTCTCTCTAGCAAAATATAAAAATCAATCTTATTGAACACAAAGATTCCGTACGTAATATTTGGTGCTTATCGTACCCTATTACCGGGTCAAAATACATTCCCCTATTCCCATCCCTGTACGAGATAAAAAAAGTTCTGCATTGTTAAAAAATTCTCCATTTAAGATTTTAAATGTTATATCTTTATAACAAGCAGTTTTTTCTAATCTCTCTTTCACTCTCGTTCTCTCTCCCATTTGTGCTGATTTTCAGCGATTATTACGCATACAGGACGTATTTAAGATTTATCAATATACTTATTGATAAACTCGCATTTAATACAAAATGATATATAAGTATTATACTAAGAAGTTCTATGAAATGGCACAAGAATTTGTTTCCTCATTCACCATCACAAGATGTATGTTTCATTTATAGAAATTTTTGGCCAATATCTATTTTTATATTTGCTTTATCACAAATAATTAATCAAATACATATTGCCTTCAAAGAACTTCTATTGAACAATGTATAGTATTTTATTAGTCACCATTGATACAAACAAATATCTTTTTCTTGAAGTGACTAATTATAAAAATTTAATATGCAATGAATATGATTGAATATTAATCTACAGTGCATATGATACCCAAATAATAATACCGTGCGAATATTATCTTTGGAATCAAATCTTGTTTTTAATAATAAAAATATTTTTCTCTCCTTTTTATTTTTTTGTTTTAAACAATGAAAATGTATAGAGAGAATAAATAATTTCCAGATATTCAATTTATAAGTTAGATTTCTTATAAAATTTCTTATCAAATGATAATAAAAAATTATCTTGTACAAAATATGTAATTTTTCATGCAATTTTCTAAATAAGAGATGAAAATATAATAAACAAGAAATGAGATAATTTATGCAGTACAAGAATTAATTTACTGTTTAATTATAGATTTTGATAATACTTTTTCTTAAACATTTGTTTAACTAAAGATATATATACGCATATATTCAGTTATGCTTTTACTACATATGATTTATCCGATCACAAAAAATTGATCAACGATTTATTGTGCAAATTATCACATTAAGTTCGTATTAAAGGAAGAGGAAAAAATGTAATTTTATCTTTTTCTCACTAAAAAAATTAAATAAAAAAATTGTTATTTTATATATACGTAAGTTTGCCTTACTAGAAAGAAAATATTTAATTTGAAAGATATTAAAATATTTAAAACAAATAAAATTATGTTACATAAAATTTTCCGAATAAATTATTAAATAAATATTAAAATTTTTAATATTTAAATAAATATTAAAAATTGAAAAATGAATAATTCTATATTTAATATTCTGAACTATTATAATTTATTGTATATGATTCTAAATTATTGAAAAAAAAAATAAAATTTATTTTATTTGAACATTCTTTTCAATATGTTTCTAAAACTAATTAGTTATTTTATTTCTAGATAAGCAATCATACGTTACTCCTTTGCAGAAGTTTTATCGAAGTGCTTAGGCAACAACAATGTGTTATATAATACTATAATCTCACTCTAACTAATTCTAAAATAATAAATAAATGTTGCGTAAATTCATCTACGTGCGGACACAAAAGGAAAAAACATTTTGACTTTGAAAATGTTACTCAAACTTAACCCCTTTAAGTGTTCCATGCCATATAGATCTGCCAATTGTTATAAAAATGATTAATTAAACTGCAGCAGTATCATCAGTATTTCTCAATAGTGCAGCCGCCTTTACGACATCACCGCCACATTGATTTAACATTACTTTGCAATCTTCCAGACCAACGAAATTGTTTTCTTTTTTAAGTAAACTTTGAAGACGTTCTAGCTTAATTGCAGCCAATACATCCCAATCAGTGACATTTAATGCAGCTATGCATGATTCTGGAGTGGACTGCTCGTGCAATACTTTCATCATGATTCTAACTTCATCAGACTGTTCTCCATTCCGAGGACCACGTGTTCTTCTTGCATTTGGTCCATCACAAGCGAATTCCAATAAATCCTCACAAGAGACATGATCAGATTGTCGCGAAAGATCACTTGTATGTCTAGATAATTTTTCATTAGACAATCTATTGTAGTTAGTTGTTAAACCTGTAGAATGAAAACTATCATTTGAATCAGTAATAGAGGATTCTTTTAAGATTTCCGTCTGTTGTTTGTTCGTATCACATCGTGACTGTGAATTGTTTTCTGAATATTCTCCATAATTGAACTGCATCATATAGTTTGAAGGTTTTTGAATTAATAATGTTCTTTTACATATTTGAAGTTTACTTGGTGTGAGATCACCTTTGAGAGAGATCATTGAATCTTCAGATTTATTCATATCTGATGGAGTAGAGTTTCTATTTGCTTCATCTGTTTCATTTTCTTGAACATATTTCGAAGTATTACTTCTGAGAGAAGTCTTTGATTCAATGCTGATTTTTCTCTGGAGTCGTTCTGTTGAAGAATCAATAGATTGTACATCACTAATTTCCTGTGTATTTTGTCGATAATCTGGTGTATCACAATCAATTAAATTGTCAGAAAATTCAAGTAGGTCTTCAGAGATCACACTGAAGCGGTGCAATCTATTTTCGTCTGCCGATAACGAGTCCAATGCAGCAAATTCAGAGTCTATACGCTGTTCAAATTCTTCTGGACTGAAAAAGAAAAACTTGTTAGCATCCAATTAATTAATCTTGAAATTATAGTAATATAGTAAAAAAGATTCTAACCTATTAGTTGAATTTTCTGATGAATATCCTTCATGTAATGAACTGCTGGCTATGGAAGAACTCGTACTCTGCATACTTCCATCTACCTGATCTTCGATAGGCGGTGTAGTGACTGCCATTTTGGCCAAAGTTCTAGTTATACCACCACCTGGTATAATCAAAGGATGCTTCCTCTGATGCCTGGGTAAACTAGATTTTGGTTGCAGCGTTTTAGATCTGTCTCTAGGTGGCAACGGTATAGGATTCTCGTCTACATTGTTCTGGTTTTGATTATTTTCTATTTCCTGAGTAGAATGATGTCTCTCTAGATGACGGGAATAAGGTATGGGCGGCGGTGCGTGTGGTGGTGGCGGCGCTCTTATTTTTGGCAGTGTCTTGGAACCACTGTGATAGGCTTCAAAATGAAAATGATCGGCAGCCAAATCATCTTGATGAGACACTGGATGACCCAGAGTGGCATGTTTATTTCCACGAATTCTGGGTCTGACAATGGGTAAGCCTGAACGTAGCATGCGCAATGGATTTGTATCCGGAGAGGTTTCTATGCTGGGCGTCTCCACAAGGCTGTTGTATACTTCCTTGGCTTCATCCGACAACGTAGCCTAAACAAGTCGTGGGAGGGGATAGATTTGGGAAAGAGAAACAGAAATTAAAGAACGAAAATAACAAATAAAAGAAAAGATAGATAGATAGATAGATAGATAGATAGATAGATAGATAGATAGATAGATAGATAGAGAGAGAGAGAGAGAGAGAGAGAGAGAGAGAGAGAGAGAGAGAGAGAGAGAGAGAGAGAGAGAGAGAGAGAGAGAGAGAGAGAGAGAGAGAGAGAGAGAGAGAGAGAGAGAGAGAGAGAGAGAGAGAGAGAGAGAGAGAGAGAGAGAGAGAGAGAGAGAGAGAGAGAGAGAGAGAGAGAGAGAGAGAGAGAGAGAGAGAGAGAGAGAGAGAGAGAGAGAGAGAGAGAGAGAGAGAGAGAGAGAGAGAGAGAGAGAGAGAGAGAGAGAGAGAGAGAGAGAGAGAGAGAGAGAGAGAGAGAGAGAGAGAGAGAGAGAGAGAGAGAGAGAGAGAGAGAGAGAGAGAGAGAGAGAGAGAGAGAGAGAGAGAGAGAGAGAGAGAGAGAGAGAGAGAGAGAGAGAGAGAGAGAGAGAGAGAGAGAGAGAGAGAGAGAGAAACAGACAGACAGACAGACACAGAGACAGAGACAGAGAGAGTGACTATAATTTAAAATATGAAAAAATGAGAGCATATACAGAAATTTGGATCCTCTCTAGTTGAAAGTAAATCGCAAGCACGTGGAAAAATAATAAATACACTCTTTATGCCTCATGATGCAAATCAATATACCAAAAAAAGGGGAACAAATTATAAAATATATATTCGATATAAACCGATTAAAAATATTATCTTAAACGGAAAAAATGCAATGTATTTCCTTGTACATGTATATAAGACAAAGTATTAATATTAAAGTTAAAGATCCGTATGTTGGCATATGTAATTCAATGATTAACATATTCCCATTAAAATTTCCTTTCAAGTACAAATAGTATAAACGTGTAAATGTATCCAAACATATTATCGACTAGATATTATTATTTAATTATTATTATGTAACATGCAAGCATGCTAAGCGTATGTGATTGAAGAACTGTTTCAGAACAGTTTTCGTTTAAGTACACTGTATATTGTCCAGAGTTGGGTATTATTTTCGATTTATATAATCTACATGATCTCCAAGATAATCTTTAAAATAAAATTTAATTCATCATATTTACTATTAATTATAGTTGAGCAATAATCATTTCATTTAATGACCACAAGATTTTAATAAAAAAAACAGCAACTCTTGCATTCCTTTTATATTCATAATATATCATCTATTAAGAATTATATTTTCATTTTTAAATATATATATATATATATATAAGATGTTAATATATAATTTATGGGACTCTTTTGGAGAATTAATTCTAGAAGCCAAAATAAAAGTTAGTATATAATAATGTGATATTAATTTTTGTCATACATGTAACACAGATAGAGCCGTTTTTCTCATTTTAATTATTTCAATTATTTGTAACTTTATGAAGTTAGAAAATAAGCTTTATCTTCGTCACACGGCTGTCTCGCTCTATCTCTGCCTTGCTTCATCTAACATAATAATTTATAATAAATAAATTTCAATCGATATTTTTGCATATCAACTTGTCTTTTTTTTTTTTTTGGTCTTTAGAATCAATCCTATCTCACAAATATATTAATATCTATTTGAGGATTTCTTATGAAAATTATTCTATTGAAAAAGCCATTGTCTTATAACATAGAAAATTTTTTAATGTGAATTCATTCAAAACTTTCACGAATTACTATCAAGAATTTTATTCTTAAATATATTTGCATGTTAATATCATCCTTAATATCAATAATTAATTATGATATTATAATATAATCAATTATAAACGTTCAATGGAATTTAATCTAAGAAAAAATAAAATATTTTTGCCCAACTCTGGCATTGTCCTACATATTTTTGCCAAAAACATGCATTTGGCATATCAATGATGACACATTATAGATATCAGGCTTTAAGACCAAATCTAAAGCATTATAGATTATTTATGGGGCTGGAGATGGTGGAAAAGTCAATATGTCATTTGTGAATTCTGGGTATTCTGAACTAGTATCAGAATCCAAATCAGAATTGCTAGTGAATGTCAGACTAGAACTGGGCGCACTTTCTGGCCAAGAAAGTAAATTATTTCTAGAAGAAAAAGGTGGTGATAGAGAGTTCAAAAAGCTGGTCGATGGAGGCGGAGATTTTCCGCAAAGTTCTATCGATGAAAATCCTCTAGCCGCTTCCGGATGCAAAAAATGACCTTTATTCTTGAAATTTAGTCGTAAATTATGCGGAAGTTTTTTATGACGACGCTTATAACGCAAACGGCTCCGTATGTCTGTTTCCGAATGAGATATAGAATCTGAATCTTCACTAGAATCATTAATAGGATGAAAAGATCTCCTTATATTTTTAAGAGGTGGTTTTCTATTCTCTGATAGGGAAGACGTTCTGTGTCTATATATATTGGTAGCTGTAGACATTTTTTCTAAAAATGTATCAGTCTTAGATAGTTCTTTTCTAGTATTGTCATTCTGATATAATTTCGGTGGTTCTAAAATATGCTGGTGTAGACTAGGACTAGATGGAGGATTCGTTTTTTGTGAAGTCAAATTCAATTTTATACTGGTCTGTGATTGACATTGGAGAGGAATATTCAAATCTAAATGTTTAGGTTTTTGTATATTTAGACTTCTCAGAGATGTTTGGGTTTGACCAGATATATCCAAATTCCTTACACTGGTAACCAATGATTTGGTGGTAGTAGTTTCTATATTTCTTGAATTTTGCGCGATATTCTTTCCTAATTGAATCATATTCTGTGTCAATTTACCCAGACCTAAATTCAATCCTTGGCCTTTCTTTGAATCTAAATAATTCTTTACACTCTCCAAACCTGATACTTCTTTTTGATATTTCTCTGCCAGAAGTTTGCTACTCAATTCTACTTGATTATTTACTTCTGCATCAGATTTTCTTCTAAGTCGTTGGAAATTAACTCGTAAACTTTCAGAACTACTGTAAACGGGAGATTCTTTTTTTTCAGATTCTGCAATGAATAGAGGATTATTGGATATAACAAAAGGAAAACCCTCATGACCATTTTGATTTTGTTCTATTTTACGGAAACTTTGAATATTGATTCTCATAGCTTCCATATTTCCTCTAGGACTGTCTGATCCTCCTCCCATTTTTAAATTTGTTTTTATACTATCTGTAGATCCAAAAATGATACCTTTACTTTCTTGATTTGGATTTCTTGGTACAAATGGTACTTTCCCACTTCTCATCTTTGATATGTCAATTTTCTTAGGAAATTCAGGTATATTCATTTTAGAAGAATCACTAAAAGAACTAGAAATCTTCGGTCTTGTACCGAGGTCTATGTTAATCACCTTATCTCTGGGTAAATCAAATTTAATAGACTTATTACATGTAAAGTCAACAAAGTTTGAAGATTTTTCTTTCATCAAATCAAAGCCAGTAGTTTCTTCGCATTGTATTTCAAAATTTACATTATCCTTCAATGATTGATCGCAATTAACAAATTTGCCTGATATCTGTTGATTATGTTTATTCACAGCAATAGATCCTTGATCCTGAATGTTCGAATAACATCCAGATTTACCTGGTTGTTCTAAATTATTAATCTTGTCGTATTTATCATCGCCGAAATACGATACTTTCTCATTAGGACCTGTTATAGTACTATCGTCGAAATATTTTGATTGTTCAAAATAACGATCCACATAACTAGTGGATACTCTTTTTTGTTCTCGAGAAAAATCGAAATTTGAATTTTCTATATTGAGAGTAGGTACTTTTCCATTTTGTTGAAGAATATTTTGTTTTCCACTTATATCTGTTATACTTTCACAATTGAAATTACTCTTTTTGTTACCATTTTCCAAGAATTCCGTTGACTTCACGAGATTTTGTTTCATAACTGCATTATCAAGAATATGTGCATCGAATTCTATATCCATATAAGAAGTCCATGCAGTGGGTTTAGTTAGAAGTTCACGAGACTTAGCGAAACAAAATTCGGCAGATGCTTTGTCCCATAATGGTAATTTCAAAGTAGATGGTGCTCCAAGTGATTCTATGCTTGATACAGTGGATGATAATGATTGCAAACTTGAACACAACCACTTTATTGATCAATATTGATCATCAATTTTCAAATAATCATGCAATTAGGAAAATTAAATAATAAGCAGTGACAAAAGGCATAGACAAAAATATCGTAATTGAAAGCAAAGCATATTGTATTAGATAAGAAGTTTGACAAATGATTGCATATGATACATAGAAATGAAAGAATATTTAATTATGGCAATATAATAAAAAATGAAAAACAAATAATAAAAAATTAAAAAATTCAAAAACAAACGAAAAATAAACAGACAGGAAAGGATTAGAGGAAAGTCAAGATTAGTCTTTCTTGTAAATTAAGCATTTTATCTTAATACTCAATTAAATAAATTAGGTTGGAATATCAAGAACATATACAATTACAATATACCTACTCTTTTGTGTGGCATCAGGAATTAACTCTGTTCCATAACAGTTTCAACAAAAATGGATTTAAAAGATGTTTCAAAAATATTTTTATCAAAAAAGACGTTTGAAATGTATGAATTACATCATTTATGTTCGTGTTGAAATAAATAATGTTATGTTTGTAGGAACTGATTGTTTTTGTATATTGCTTGTTAATTTTGGTACAAAATAAATTGAATTAATATTTTTTAAGGTACAATATTAAATTGTGTTTTGATTATGTGTATCTTTTAGTAGTTTGATGAACAAACGAAAATATGTTTAATGTACCTGTATGTCAGGTATACTGGCAGCTTCTTCTGAAAAGTGTCGTCTGTCTGGTTTGGGACTGTGTTGATGTGGCAACTTAAAAGAGAACTTTCTGCGTCTTGAAGGACTGGCAGGTGTTCGGGGAGACTCCGGTGGATGTTCAAGGTCTGTCATGGAACGTGCTGTCAATTCCTGTGCCATAGCAATGGCTGAGTAGAGAGTTTTCTGATCGGCTGCTGAGATAGGCTTCACCTAAATATATAAGAAGTAAATGTTTACCATATCTGGTAAATGTAAAATATATAACAATTTTTTTATTTTTTTCAATTTAATGTTAATATATCATATATTATATATAAATGTATATGTATATGTTTTTCTTATATTTATTATTTCTATTTTTTTTTGAATACTAAAAATTTAGGGTTTTATGCTTCAACATGCAAATAATATATATATATATAAAAAAGATTAATGATACATAGCATCAAATAATAAATAAAAAATAAATGATAAATTAATAATATAAAAAAGCATAATAATAAATAAAACAAAAAAATTACTGTACATTTATTGGACTCACGGTGGCTTGCTTTTTTTTATTGCTCTGCTTTGCTTGTATTTCTCTCAGTTCATTTCGAACATTACTTGTTTCATGTTCAGTTGATAAAGGATGAATTGGAGGTGGTGGAGGAGGAGAAGATCCTAATTAAAAAAAAAATGTATATTATTAAAAATTAATATATATAATTATATATAATAATATTAATATATATTATTAATATATATATATATATATTAATAATTCTTCTTTTAAGTCATATCATTATTAAATTTACCTAGTGATCTAAACATTTGATCCATTTCAGCCAATAAACTTGGACCAAAATCAAAATTTAATGTTTTATCAAATCTTAATGGACTATCTTGATTTTCTTCATCACTTATTTCATGATATTCATGATCTGCTCCAAGATCATTATTGCTAGCCATATTTAATGGAATAGATTGTTTACTTGAATTAGCAGTATGGCACACTTCATTTACATCTGACCACAAACTTTCTAATAAAAAAAAATACATTCAATAATATTAAAGAATCCATTAATAATCTTAAAGTTTATAAAAGAATATTATTTTAAAATAAATATGTTATAAAATAGATATGTATACCATGTTTATTTTGAACATCTTGTTGTGTATTCCTATAATCTCTCAATAATTCTCTATTTGTATCCGCGCTTCTTGTTTCCTGGCTTGAAGCTTGACTAGAATTATCCGTTACATCTTCTTGTGGTTTATATGGTGGAACCACTTGTCGTGGTAAATGTGAATATTTTCCGCCGAGAAAACCGATATCACCAAAATAAGCTCCATCTAATCCAACATGACCAGTGTGTTTCAAATCACCTTGTGGAGATGAAATCATATCCGTACGAATCTTTCGCCTTTGAGAAGAAAATGTGTTTTTGCCATCACCACGTGTAAATTCACCTGGTTTATTACTTGGTAAATTAGATCCAAGATATGCTATTGTATGAGCAGGATTAAAAAAGCCAGTTTTTCCATTATTTAGAACACCTTTCCATAATGTGTTACTACTTCCTTTATCAAGAACAGTAATAACATCTCCTTGTCTGTAAACAAGCTGATTTGTTTCCATGCTATCTTGAACAGCTTGAACTTGTTCTGGCTTCAAATCAGGTAAAAGATTAATTAATTCAGAAAATTTGGGGCGTTTAGATGGTTCATGTTGCCAACACTGTTGCATGAGTGAAAAATATTCTTTTGGACAACATTCTGGTTGTTCTAATCTTTGAAAATTAGGATCATCTATCGCTTCTAAAATTTGATGACCTGTTAATGCTGCCCATGGTTGAAAACCATAACTAAACATTTCCCATAAAGTTACTCCATAGGCCCATACATCACTAGCAGAAGTAAATTTTAAATATGATATACATTCTGGAGCACACCATGCTATTGGTAATTTCAAATTTACATTGAAATTTGTTTGATAATAATCTTTTCCAACTCCTAAAGCACGAGATAATCCGAAATCAGATATTTTGACTTTGTTTTTAGAAAATACTAAAATATTCCGAGCAGCAAGATCTCTGTGTATTAATCGCTTTGCCTCTAAATATTGCATTCCATCTGCGATTTGTACAGAAAAGTCACATAATGAAAGTACAGGAAAACTGCTACGTAAACTTGGTTCTTTCAAACATTCTAATAATGATCTCAGAGGTGCTAATTCTGTGACAAGCATCAAAGAATTTGTATCTAAAACTACACCATACAATCTTACAATATGTTCATGATCTATTGCATACATTATGGCTGCTTCTTTTAAAAACTCTATCGGATTATTCTGCATTCTTTCTCGTGATAAACACTTAATTGCTACTTGTATTCTTTCACCATCATTTGTCCAAACACCTTGTTGAACAACTCCAAATTCTCCTGTTCCTAATTCTTTGTTCACAATAATTGCATCTGCTGGTATCATATGTTTATTAGGAACACGAATCGGTGGTTTATCTTGCCTTTCTTCTGGCAACATAGTTAAAGCACCTGTAGTTGGTTCTTCCCGTTTTGGTAGTAACATCTTTTTGAATTTAGATAAATAATTTTGTGGAAAATGTTTTTGAAAATATTTCTTTAAACGACGCATTTCTGGTTTACTCATTCCAATCGCATTTAAATCATCTTCTGTTACATATTTCAATTGAGCAGTTGTCTGTACTTTCAAGTCCCCTAAATGAATACAATAAATTATTTTCAATTTTTAAAAATTTTAAATTTTAACTTCAATAAAACTGCAAACCTCGAATTCCAGGATAATACTGTTGGAGTTCTGCTTCCATAAGGAATTCATACAAACCAGGTCCAGTGTTACGGGACATTCCCCCTTGTGTGTCTTTAAATAAATGAAAAAAATATATGTAAACACTATTAATATCTATTAAATAATTCTATAGAGCATAAATATTATTATAATAAATTACTAAAAATTATTATAATAATTATTACAGTAATTATTATTATACTAAAATTTAATATTCATACTAAAGTTATTATAAAAATTTATGAAACTTTTAAATTTATTTACAGAATTAAAAACAAAAGCAATCCTTACTATTATCTAACTCAATTAAATATTATTTTAAAAATCAAAACAAATTCTCGTTAATAAATTGATCATTAAATCACAATTAATTCATTTCACTTATATTTCAAAATAAAAAATTTCTTAAATTCTTGAATGATGAAAGAATAAAAATCTTGCTTTTGTTGTCATTAAATTTATTATTATCAAACACAAACCATCATTTTTAAATGCAGCTATTATATAAACATACATTGTCTATCACCAATAATATCCCAACAGCATCAAGCAAACAAGTTTTTATCCAAAGCACTAAAAAAATACGGAACAACTCGAAGTTTTTATACAAAAAGAAAGCATGAAATACACATAATGGTGGAAAATAGAAAATAATAGAAGCAAACCAGAGTGGGGAGAGTACAAAATTCCAGGCATGCGACAACGATCTCGGTGTGTAACGTGTGCACCATAGTCTTATAATTTTCCCCGATAAATTAGTTAATCGAAGTATCGAAAGT
>NW_006263307.1:266828-287749 GCF_000469605.1 Apis dorsata | reverse complement strand
TTGGAATAAAGGATTATGAAAAATAGAAGAATGAAAAATAAAAGTTAGAATAAATCGTTTTATTTCTTTGAAAGACACGCCTTGTATGCTTCAAATAGATTATTATTTATATAAGCAAGTTCGTCAGTTGCATATCGTGGTACTCACCCATTCTACGATGACGCAGCACGGTACACTCGGAGGTCCTTTCCTTATCATGAGACGCAAGCGTCTGCCACTTTGTTCGACCGAATGGTGGTCCGAAGTTACAAAACTTCTCTCTTTCTTCGTTGTTTTAACTCTCTCCTCCGCCATACAAATTTTGTTTATATTTTTTATTGAATTCACATCTTTTATTACTTAAAATGTTATTTTGTATTGAACGATTTTTTCTTTTCTTTATTCATTAAAAAAATAGGATTTATTCTAGTATTTATCACTCGAGAATAAGAATATTTTTCGCGTTTATTGTACTTAATTAATTAGTGATTAAAACAATTCAATATTTCAATTTCATTGCAAATAATTCTATTTGTTTGCGAACGTAATCATATAACTGTGATACTAGCTCCATTCGGCGGAAAATTAAAGAAATTATTATAAGAGGTAAATTCAAAATTTTTGTATTCGATTATATATATTTATATAACTTTTAACTTTTTTTGTTATTTTTTATTTTCTAAAAATAAAAAATTATTTTTTTTCTTATTTTCAATATCAATATAAAATATTGTAAATTCATGTGATCATTAAAATTGTATTTCATTATATTGATATCAATTATTTTTAATTATTGAATTGTAATACAAAATTTTTTTTAAATATTGTAATTATTTTAAAATATAATTTTATTTAAAACTAATTTTATAATTATTATTATTATAATATATAATATATATAATATATATTATAATATATATATACATTACAAATGTCTATATATTTAAATGTCCAAAAATCTACTAAATATAAATCATATAGAATATGGCGAAACAAAATATATATTATAATAGAAACTTAAAAAATGGAAAAAATTTTTTTATATTTTAATTGCATTTCTATGATTATATTTATAAAAATTTGTAGATCAATATTAGAAATAAATCTATATCTACAATTTAAAAATAATAATACAGAATATATTCAAATGAGTACCACTGAACAGTCAGAATATCTCAATAATGTTGAATTGTATTGTTGTGTTTGAGATAAAAAATTAATAATAAAAAGAATATTAATTTTGTTGCATATAATTAATTATATATGAATATCTTTTACTGAAATAATATTGATTTCAATAAAATGACATCGATATTTTCTGTTAGAATTGTAAAAAACAGTTCTATCGGATACTTAACTCGATTATGTAAGGTTAGTACTTTTAATAATTATATTATTAGAAAAACAATAAAAATAATATTTAACAATACTTTTTATTAAAAATAAAATAATATTTAGAAATAATTAGATATTATTAAAATTATTTATATATTTATCGAATATTTATGAATCGTAATAAATATAATAAATAAATAAAATAAAATAATTTCTTAAAGAATATTTTTTAATTTAAATATCTTTTATTATTAAATTTATATATTATAGATATCAAAGAATTACAATGTAATACAAGTGGCATTTATAAAAAGAATTGCGTTTAAAGAAGATATACCTAAACCAGCTCCATATCCTTATTGGAAAAAGATATGCAATGAAATCAATATGATATTGGATCCAACAACTCTTAGATATGATGATAATACCAAATTAATAATTGTAGATGGACCTCCTGCAGTAGGAAAAACTAAACTTTGCGAACAAATAGCAAAAGATTTTGGATTTTTATATATGCCAGCACCAACACATGATGAAATATTTATAAATCATTATGGATTTGATATTCGTGATCTAAATCCTCAATTACCAGAATCATGTCGTTTTTATGATTTAAAAGATTTCCTAAAAAATCCTTATCATTATAGAACAGCAACCATCCAATTAGGATTTTTTAATATGAGATTTGAACAATATTTGAATGCACTTGTTCATATATTAGCAACTGGACAAGGTGTAGTACTCAATCGATCCATTTTTACAGAATATGCTTTTATGAATGCTATGCATAAAGCTGGATATCTTAGTGATTTAACTGTGAAAGAATTTGAAATGATGAGAAAAAACTCATTCAAATTTCTTTTAAGACCACACTTAGTTATATATTTGGATGCATCTCCAGAAATCATTCTAGTAAGTTTATTTTTTATTTTCAAAAAAATTGTTAATTTAGATTAACTATTTAACTACAAATATATTAATTGAATGTATTATACATAGGAAAAAATAAAAAAACGAGGTAATGTGGATGAAATTAATTCCAAAGTTTTCACAACAAAATATTTAACGGATTTAGAAAATTCAACTAAAGAAAAATGTTTGTCTTGGCTATCATCACACTCGCATATATTGATCTATGATTGGTCAAAAGAAGGCAATAATATAGATATAATTCAAGACATTGAAACTTTAGATTTTGAAGAAGATCAATATAAAGAAAAACTTAAAGATTGGGTATTTGTTGATACTGATCAATTAATTAATTTTTTGGAGATGTATCAATATAAGAAATACATATTCGATTATATGAATCGGAAGACAGAACCTATTGTTGCTACTGATATGTATCTTATAAATGATGAAAAAGAAATTCAAGAGAAAATACTTAATTCAGTAAGTATATATCTATCAATATGCTATCTTGTATATAATTAACTAATTTATTAAATTATTAATTTTTGTATAGATAATAAAAATTTTATATAATATTTCAGGTCAATTCAGAGAAATATGAACCTGGATTTAATCCATATTATGATAAAATTCCATGGATTACAAAAGAAAAATTTACAATTTTTTCTATTTATCGCCGAACATGTCGTGATTTTATAAATTGCAATTTATTTAAATTATAATTTAAAATATTAAAAATTATTTGTAATATAGATCTTTATAGATGTCAAAATTAATATAATAAAGAAAATTAATATTATAGTATATAAATTAGATATAAATTCTGTTTGCAGTTTCTTTTCATGACTATTTGAATAACATAATAAAATATAAGCAATTCTAATGTTTTTAAAAAATATTATATTATATAAGATTAAGAATTACTAATTTAGAAAAAAAAATAAGAACAGATTTTAAATTAATGAAATTATCATTTTGTTTTAATAATCATATTTATTAGAATTATTATAGTTTATATATATGATCTATTTATTGTATATATTGAAAAAGATTTAATTATATTAGATGGAAATATATTATATAAAGTTTTTCAATTTTTTGATTGTATTATATTGTATTAGATTGTATTTGATTGTATTTGATTGTAACAAAATAATATTGCAAAAATATTATGTTATATGAAGGCCTATATTTAATATCATTTTATTTTTATATCAGAAAACAAACATATTAAAAATATAAATATATTTTCAAAATTACATAAATAAATAAATATATATATATATATATATATATATGTATAATTGTCCATGCATATATGTGCGCATATAAATATATATTTAACTAAAATTATTATAAATTAGAATTTTTATCTTTAAAACTAATACAATTTATATACATACAGATAGATTAATTTATAAAAATTATGAACTAATTTAAAAATATGTCAATTTCATTTTTATATGCTTTAGCAATGAATTATAGAATTATATTCAATATTATAATTTAATTTCAATTTTTTAATTTATATTAATCATATTAAACAATTTAATTTTATGAAATTTACTTAGTATTTATTAAAAAAAAATATAAAAGACATCAAGGAATAAGAAAAAAACAAATTCTTATAGCAAAAATATTCTTCATTCACTATTATAGTATATTATGTTGTAAATAAAAATTAATATAATTGTTTACAAAACTATCTTTCTTCATTTTTTAATAATAAAGAAATTCATTATAAAATTCATTATCACTTCATTTAAATAAACGTAACAATAATATTTATATTATATACTTATTTTTTAATAATGAAGTACTAATTTTATTTTAAAATATTCTTTTGAATTTTGTCAATATATAAATAAAAAAAAAACAAAATATTTCTATGCACAAACTATTAACTATAAACTATACCACAATTTTTTACAACCAAGTTTTTATGAAGAAAAAAAAAATAATTATGAATCAATAAAAAGTATTGAATTTGAAGTGAATTGAAATAGTCTGGCAGTAACCTGGTATACCATTTAAGTGCATTAATACATATATCTTATATACAATAAATTTATACACAAAATATTGAATTTTGCCACATGATGCTAATTACATATATAATTTAGAAATTATTCCTTTTAATAAAATTTTTATGATACTAATTCATTTGCACTTTGAGTTAAAATTACAAAATTACAATAATATTCACTGAAACATATCAATATATTTAACAACAAAAATTTTAAGGGGCTAAACTGCAACAAGAATTAGTTTTACGTGCAGTTTTATAAAATGCTTTTGATTGAGCACTAAGCCCTTGTGATTTAGAAACCAAATCATCCAAATTCTCACCTCTTTTAAGAACAGCTTCTAATGTATTATGCTAAATGTATAAAAAATAAATTAAATTTAATAGATTTTAATTAAATTAATTTAAAAAATATATCTTTACTATTAACTAAGATTTATACTTACTAAAATGATTTTTGTCTCATCTAAATCATTTTGCATTTTAGTGAGAGCATCAGCTTCATTAGGATTTTGATATTTGGCTAAATATACATTAATCTGCGCAAAATCAGTCATAACTTCATTTAATGTATCCCATGTAGATTGTGGATATTTGGATGCAAATTCATCCATAACTTTTGTAATTAATGTATGAGCTACTCTTCTAGGATATTCATGATCTGATATAAGTACTGCAGCAAGATTATCTGCTCGTACAAATACATGGCACATATAATCTGCAAAACAATACAATCAAAAAATTTTAAACATTCCATATAAGATTTGATGTTTTCACAAATACCTCCTTCTTTTACACTCTGTCTAGAGCAATTCTGAGTTCTTTCCACAATAGTTTTACTTATAAATGTCATAAATTCCTTTACACTTCCTCTTTGAAAAAACGAAAATCTATCTACGTCATAAGCAGCTTTCAATGTTGTCGCTGACGTAGGATTTTTGTATAAAACTGACAACGCATATAACTTTACCATTTTCTGAGCTGCAGAATGATTTATCTTTATAATTGTGTTAAATGTCTAATATTTTGCAAAAAAGGATTTATTGCATTAATTTTTCAGATACACCGCTACTAAAGTGAAAATATTTTATTATACGACACTAATATACATTAAACTTACCACAAATAATATATATTCTTATTTAAATTTGTTTTATTGAACAAAACACATCAGATTATATTTATTATTAAATTTTTGTTCATTCAAGAAAAATTTAATGATTACCTCTAATTTCATTTACGACTACACCTACTTTGATATTAGTAAAAAAGAAACCGCCATGTTCCTTATTTATAATATGATTTTCGATCGATCGTACATTTCGTTATAAATTTCATATATTTATTTTACATTATATGAATATAATAAATAATTATATCACATAATAAATAATATCATAATTAATAAATAATACATTATATAAAAATATATTACAATAATTTTAAATTATGTATGATTTATGAAATATAATATTATAATAGAATTATAATAAAAAAGATTTAAGAATATTTTTTACTATTATATAAAATCACATTTTAATATTAGTTATAAGGTATACTTCTAGTTATTTATATAATTTCTATGAAATTATTGAATATTAGACAAATTACAATTTCCCACACGGAAATTAAAACAATAATAATGTATAGTTGGTAACCATGTCAGTAGTATATATTGCTTTGCATCTTATAATCATTGATCGTTTCTTTTCAAGAAGATTAACATATTTTTTTAATAATATTTATAATATATATTTATTATAATATATATTATATATATTTTTAAATCTTTATGCAAAAAATTATTGTAATATTAACAAAAATTATTGTAAAATATAAAATCTTACATTTTTCTTTAAGTGACAATAAACATGACAACAGCACTGTATCTAGAACATTATTTGGACAGTAAGTATTCAATTTTTCTTGTTAAAAAATATAAAGGAAACTATATTTTTTTATATTTATATTAAATGTAGAATTAATTCAAATTATATTATTTAATAAATACAATAATAATGAAAGATTCAACATTCGGTAATACCATTCTAATTCTAATTCTATTTATAAAATATTTTCTGCTAATCTAATTTCATTTTACCAGGTTTGGAACATCTACCTATTGAATTACAAAGAAATTTCACTTTAATGCGAGACCTTGATGCTAGAGCACAAGGATTAATGAAAGATATAGATAAATTAGCAGATGATTATTTAAAAAATGTAAAGAAGGAATCTCCAGAAAAAAAAAAGGAACAATTGACTCATATTCAAAACTTGTTTAATAAGGCAAAGGAATATGGTGATGATAAAGTACAATTAGCAATACAAACATATGAATTAGTTGATAAACATATTAGGAGATTAGATTCTGATTTGGCTAGATTTGAAGCTGAAATACAAGATAAAGCTTTAAATAGTAGTAGAGCACAAGAAGAGAATAATGCTAGTAAAAAGGGTAGGAAAAAATTGAAAGAAAAAGAAAAACGAAAGAAAGGTGCTGCAGGTACTAATAGTGAAGACGAATCAAAAACAGCTAGAAAAAAACAGAAAAAAGGTGAAATTAATTATTATTATGTTTTTTAATTCATTTGTTTTTAAAAGAAATTATTTATATTAAATATATATTTTTAGGAGGATCTGTTGCTTCTGCTTCATCAGCTGGAGCTGTAGGAAGTGGTGCTCAAGTAGATTCTACTGCACTTGGTCATCCAGCAGATGTTTTAGATATGCCAGTTGATCCTAATGAACCAACTTATTGCTTATGTCATCAAGTTTCTTATGGGGAAATGATAGGTTGTGATAATCCAGATGTAAGTGAATATTATTTATTCTAAATTCGTTTAAATATCTGTAATTTTTAATATTCTCTGTTAATATAGTGTCCTATAGAGTGGTTCCATTTTGCATGTGTTGGGTTAACTACAAAACCTAAAGGAAAATGGTATTGTCCAAAATGTACACAAGATAGAAAAAAGAAGTAAGTTCTATGAAATGAAATAATATTAATTTATTTTAAAATAAAAAAAAAATCATGGATTATTTCTAAAATTATAAATACAATATTTTTCATGGTTTAACATGAAAATGAATTGATTTGTATAAAGATAAACAAATAGGAAATTTGTAAAAAAAAAAAAAAAATTATATAGTCAGTCACAAAAATATTCAATAAGAAATTTAGTTTTTAGTATTTTGAAAAATCTGATTTTAATAAAAATTTTTATGTATATAGAGCATAATAGATTATATGTAGAGTAATTTTTCAGAAAATTTTCTTGAATGTATGAAAACAATCTTCAAATTTTTATTATTTTTACTTGTTTTATATGCACAATTTCAATTGAAAATCTTTAATAAAGCAAAACTTAAATATTTTATAGTTTAATATTCCATAATCTCATATTATAAAGTTATATTTAAAAAACAAATAATATTGAAACTTTAAGGATTCATTTTATTTCCTCAAAATAATATTCTATTAATAAAAAAATTGCTCCATATATAATCCATTATCTATATATATACAATATTTCATATAAAACATTATTATTATTGATTTTGATGATATAATTTATTAGTAAATTAAATTTCACAAGATGTATGAATATCATTGCGACTGATTGTATATTATTCATATAATATATATATATGTATATAAAAAAAGTACATTAAAAAATTGGATTTACATTACAACTAATATTGCTAGGAAAAATTATTCTTAAAATACCTACTTCTTTTTGAAAAGGAAAAAAAAATTAAGTATTTTATTTTAAAATAATTAACATTTCTTATTATATAGTTTTTATTAAAAATAATTAAATATTACATTTAATAATATTTATGTCAGCAATATAAGATGTAATGAAAATGCAGTAATTTAATAGCTTATCACAGAGGAGAAAATCGACCATGACTATTATTGTCTTTCTATTATTTCTTTTAGATATAAAAGTAGTAATTTATTATAAATTGGTCATTTTTGAATATCTGTGATTTGCTCAATTGAAATATAATATCTTATTCTACATAATTATTGTATTAAAATAAAAAAAATATTACTGTTTTTATATTTTATAAATGTAAATGATATATATAAATTTTTTTCTATGTATATATATCATATATACACATGTATGTATATATACTATACATATATAATGAGAAAAATATATTTAATTTACAAAAATAAGATTTTTAATTTTTATTTCAAACATATATATAAAAAATAATTATAAATATATTTAATTTATATATTATAAAAGATAAGTATTAATGAAATAACATATTTTAATATAATAATGTAATATTCAAAGTATTTCATGTATTTATTATTATTCATTCTTTAACTATAAAAACTATAAAGCATACTATTATTTAGATTACATTACTATAATCATAGTTATTATAAATAAAATATTTATAAGTACTTACCAACATATTTAGTTGGTAATTGTAAATATATAAAATGAAATAATGACTAGAAGATCAAATGTATATAAAAAAAAAGAAAAAGAGAATTTTAATTATTATGGAATGCCAGATTGTAAATTGCAACATTGACTGGGTGGAACTGTCCAATTATATTGATAACTCATACGATTTCTTATTTCTTTTATACACAATGCTCCAGATGCTTGATAATATTCATACATATTTTTCATGTTTTCAATAGTTTGTTTATGCATAACTATATATTGATTAGAACATCCACGTGATCTATATTCTGTATCAAATCGTACATCATGTTTTCTTTCAATATTTGCCAAAGGTGCTATCCAAACCCCAACAGATACATCTTCTGCTTTGTATAATCTAAAAATATATTCAATAATAGAAAACATTATATAATATTTTAATAACAATTCAATTTTATATTTTCACATTATATAATATTGAAAACAATTCAATTTTATATTTTCAAAATCTTACTTGAAAATATCTGCATTTGTTGCAATAAATTTTACCAAATTATAAGATAAAACATATCCTCCTCCAAGTGCATAAGGAAGATAATAATCACATAATATCCAATCTATCTCTTTCCATGGTCCACTTCTTTTGACTTGTGCTTTTCCATTAAAAAAACCCCAATATAATTCTTTTTTTGTTCCTTTGTTATCCCATTTATCTAGTTCTCTTAAAATTTTATGTACCAAAACAAATGTATCATCATCACATTTCATTAAAAAATCAAATTCATAATATTCATAAATTTCTTTGAATGCATATAAAACTTTCTTTGTTAAAGTTCCATATGAATCTGGTAATCTTGATAATAAAAGTAAATCATTAAATTTTTGTTTTTCAGAATGTAAAGTTTCTTTTTGCTCTGGTAATGTATCTAAAGTTCCTATTACAAAAAAATGTTTGACTGAAGCTTGTTTTTGTGCCAACCATGTCTTTCTAATAGTTGCTCTTCGTTCTAAGTTATCAGGACTAGAAAGTATAAGTATTATAAATCTAATTTTTATTTTGTTTTTTATTTCTT
Organism: Apis dorsata; assembly: GCF_000469605.1. Taxonomy (NCBI): domain Eukaryota; kingdom Metazoa; phylum Arthropoda; class Insecta; order Hymenoptera; family Apidae; genus Apis; species Apis dorsata. The sequence goes on along the minus strand of NW_006263307.1, from coordinate 278,006 downwards.
GTTCATTAGAAGAACACTTTGTAGAAGGTAAATAATGTACACATAAGAAAACAATCAACAATATCATTAACAAAATTGGAATATTTAATTTTATGTGAAATTTTTTTCTTATCATCATAAATAAACTTTTCGATGAAGATTTTAATGGCAAAAGTGTCACAGAATCCATATTTGGTAAATGCGTTTTTATTCACATTCTTAACCTTTCGAATACTATTTTTATATATATAAAATTTGATATTCCGTCATTTTTTCAAATACTTATTTTTAAATTTTTAATAAAATATATTATTTAACCATTTCTTTTAAAATTTGTGATTTCCTTTTATAGTAAAATTTGAATGAAATTTATAAAAAAAATCGGCAGAACTAGTCAATATAGAAAAACCTAACTTTCTTAACAAGGGAAAGCTGTTCAAATCTATTAACTAAGTAATAGATATAAGAATTATACTTATTATTATTATAAAAAATTTTAAATATAAAAATAAATTTTTAATAAAATTAAAGAAAATATTGAATGTGTTATAATTATAAATCACACATAAAATATTAAATAATATTTCTTTATTTTTCCAAAAATTAATTTAAATCTAAAACATTTATAAAAAGTATATCGTTATATTTATCGCATAAATTTTATTAAGATGAATTCGATTTTTAAATATATAAAATTTTATATTCAATATTATTTTTTATTGAACTAAATAACCTGTTAATAAATAACCTCCTGTATCACTACTTAAAATATCAGGATGTGTTCGATCAGGTAATACTTGATACGAACGTAAGAAATTGGAAAAAAGTCTCAGATTAATAACATTTTGTTTTTGTTTTAACATCATATAAGTCTCTTGTAATGATTCTCGATACATATGATAAATTACAAATGGTCTAGATGCTCCTAAAAATGGTAGAAGAGCAATAATGATATTTAAAGGATGTTCTTTAGCAACAATAGCTAATCCCCGAGCTTTAGAATTTGTAACAAGATCTACTGCACGTTGCGTTTCCAATAACCACTTTGGTTTTTTTGCAGGTGTTACTTCTGCAAATTTACATTCATTACATTCATTTAATTTGCGTTTTAAATTATTATCTATACTATGATTGACTGTTTCATTTGATTCATTAATATTATCCGAATTTCGCTCTTTAATATTTTCTTCTTTTATTCGCGAAATTTTATTATTTATGTGATTTTCATTATTATTTTTACTTTCATCTTTTTTTATTTTATTTGACAAATCATTATGTTTTAAATTACATTTTTTTGAAATGTTATTTAAAACAGCATTTTCACCTTGATAATATAGTCTTAAAAAACTGTAAATATTAACATTAATTAATCTCGTTGATTGTTCCGTAGAAAAATTCATGGCATGAACAAGAGCAGTTTGAGGAACATTTCCAGGATGCAAATTGATCAAATATCCTTTTGTATTTGAACCTATTCTATTTAACATTGCAGCAGCTGGCAAGCCATGTGATCCACTATCATATAATATATATAATCCATCTGATTGAACATCACTGTATGACAATAATTGCGATAAAGAATCCATTCTTAAATTTCCAATTTTATTATGATCTAGCTTAAAATATATATCATGCAATGAACTTATATTTGGTTTCCATATTGTTATATATCTAAAATATTTCTTTTCTTTTTTTTTCAAATATTTTTCCTGAGAATATTCTGTTTTATCTAAGAAAGACTTATTATTCTCAATCAGGCTGCTTACTATTTCTTTACTACTCTTACCAGATTCTTGAAGTTGAAATATTTCTTCTTTAGAAAGTTTTTGTGACTTACCATCATCAACTATAGAACGATTATCAGTACCACTTGGTAGTTCATTTAATAAATCATTTAATGATTCTGTTTCTAATACTTCTTTTAAAAAATATGTTCGTTTCTTGTCTTTCATTGGTATCATTTCAAAAGTAGTCCAAAAACGTTTTCCAATAATTTCATGCATTTCTACTAAATCTTTTCCCAATATTAAAGTACCATCAATAGTTACTTTATAAATTTTTTTGAAATTTAATTTTTTTACTATTACATATTTTCCTATTGTAATTATATTATCTTCGTTTTCACACATATTTATTAATTTTCTCTTTTATGAATTTGATAATTCTTCTTATTTAAAAAACAATATAATTTCGAGTATTCTCAAATTAAATTTGTTTAAATTTTCTATAATACGTTTATAATATTTTACTTTGATGAAATTTTACAATTTCTATTTTATAATACAGTTACAAATGAATTTGAGATACGACTTAATCTAACCTAAACGCATGAGTGTTAATCAACACGATATTGAAGGCACACGCGTATCATCTGTTACTAGAGGTTATTAATGTAATGCTAAGAAGAAAATAATAAAAATTTTATTCTTTTTTTTCTTTATTATATTTTTTTATTATGTTTATAAAAAAACTATTAAAATAAACATTATTTAATTTTGATGTATAAATAATTTTTCTTTTCATACTTAATTATTATTATTTCATAATTATTATTACATGTGTTTTATAATAGGTGAAGAATGTTCCCTTATAAAGAATTTCAAGCAATTGTGCTTGCTGCAGGAGGAGGATCTCGTATGACTGAACTTACTCGAGGTCAATATAAATGTTTATTACCAATTGGAAATATACCAATGATTTGGTATCCTCTTCAATTATTAGAACGGGCTGGTTTTAAAGAAGCTATTGTTATTATATCTGAAAATATGGAGCACAATATCTCATTAACATTATGTGATTTAAATCTTAAAATTAAGACAGATATTGTTGTTGTCAAAAATGCAGAAGATATGGGAACAGCAGATTCTATTAGACTTATTCATGAAAAAATTCATACAGATTTTATAGTGATTTCTTGTGATTTAATCACTAATATTGATATATGTGAAATTTTAAATCTTTATAGAAAACATAATGCTAGTATTACAGCATTAATGTTGCCTGTTCCTAAAGTACCAGATGATTTTATAACTCCAGGTCCAAAAAACAAACAAAAGCCTGAAACTGATTTAATTGGTATTTGTAATGAAACTGGCCGTTTAATTTTCTTAGCATCTGCATCAGACTTCGAAGAAACAATAAAAATTACACAGACATTACTCAAAAAGCATCCAAGTTTTACTATGCATTCAAAATTAATGGATTCCCATTTATATGTTATTAATAAATGGGTTTTAGATTTTCTTGTACATAATAAGTTAGTAGAATTAAATAGAATTAGAAAAGATTTTAATAATACAATTTTTTAATTTTCATAATGAATTATTCTTTTTTTTTTTTTTTTTTTTTTTTAGAAATTTTACTACATTAAAAGGAGAACTTCTTCCATATATCGTTAGCAAACAATTTTCGAAACCTCCCAAACAATGTCTAGATGATAAAAATACTTCTATAGTACATATGAATTTAAAGGAAGATGTTTATCGTTTTGCAATTGAAAAACCACTTGATGAATTAATTAGAAAAATGTCAGCATTCAATGATCATAATACTGATTTAGAAGATGCATATCATGGAGATATAATACGATGTTATGCTTATATTGGTAATGGAAAATTTGGTTTGAGAACAAATACTATACAAATGTATCATCTTGCTAATACTAAGGTAAAATTAATAACAATTTATTTTATATATAAATATATAATTTAAATATTTCATTAATTATTAAAATTAATATTATAGATATCAGAATGGTGGAATGAGGATAATGATGGACAATCATTACCAAATATTGCAACTACAGCAATAATACGCAGTTCACAAATACAAGATTGTCGTGTACATAATAATTCATTTATTGATGATAAAACATCTATTAAAAATACTCATATTGGACAAAACGTAACTATTGAATCAAAAACTAGAATATCTCAAAGTATTTTAATGGAAGCTGTAACAGTTAGGCAACGGTATTATTTAAATAATTTAATTCTATTTATACTTTTAATTATAAATTAATTTATAATTAATTTATAATAATTATATGCTATTTATAAATATTCTTTTACAGATGCATAATACATAATTGCATATTGTGTAAAGGTTGTTTTATTGAAGAGGGCACAGAATTGAAAGATTGTATAATTGGTCCTATGCATGTTGTAACATCTGGTAGTCAATATTCTCATGAAGTGCTTACTGATTCAAATGATCTAATAGTAATTTAATTATTTATAAATATTAAATATGTTATTAAATATATTGTTCACTTTAGTATAAATTAATTTGTTTTTATAAGAGTTTGCAAAAGTTATAATTAAAATTATGCTATTTCGAAATAAAAATAAAATAATATAAATATACGCATTTTTATAATATAATTATATAAAAGAAAAAATAATTTTTATATTATTAATAATTATTATGTTTGAAATGAGAACCTCTATTTTCATTAGTATAGACGAAGGAACATAAGGTTTTGGAACAACTAACCATCTCTTTTAAGTTGTTTCTTCGTGCAAAATGGTAAGCGTATTTTAATATTTTAAAATCTAAATATTATAAAGCAATCATAAAAGTTATTTATTTGAAAAATACTTAAAACTTTTTTTTATTATGTGTAAAAATAATTTAAAATTATAGTTTTGCTATAAATACTTGAAATAAATGTATTATTAATATGAAATGACAATTGAGGTTATATAACATTTCTGAGATTAAATAATAATTTTATAATCATATTTCGACTTAAAAATTGCTTATTTATTAAAATCAATATTTTTAATAAAATTATCAAAATTATAATTATATGTAAGTTTCTAATATAATAATTTAATATATTATTTATATTCTTTTTTGAATGTTTATAAAATTAGAATTTCAAATTTTAAGATAATATTTTAATAATAGCTAATATTATAATTAAAAATTTTATAATTTTAAATTAAATTAATATTTACAGACGAAGGGTACATCGAGTTTTGGTAAGCGACGAAATAAAACACATACTTTGTGTAGACGATGTGGTCGCAGTTCATACCATATTCAAAAATCACAATGTGCTCAATGTGGATATCCTCAGAAGAAAATGCGATCGTGTAAGATTTTTGAAACTATATTTTCCAAAACTATTTTTTAAAATTATTTTTCACAGATAAAAGAGTAAAATAAAGAATTGACTTTTATTTTTGAGCTCAATATATATTTAATGTAAAATATAATTCTAAAAATATTAATCATAAATTTTTAAATAAATAATTAATCATATTATATCAATTTTAGATAATTGGTCAGTAAAAGCTAAGAGAAGAAAGACTACTGGAACTGGTCGTATGCGTTATTTAAAAATTGTACGTCGTAAATTCAAGTAAGTTTAAATATAAATCTATAATAAATAACAGAAAAATTAAATATTGATTTTCAAATAAACAATCAAAATTTTTTTTATTATCATTTTTTATATTATTTTTTTCAGAAATGGATTTAGGGAAGGTTTGCCAAAACCTAAATCAGTTCAAACTAAATAATTTTAATTTTTATTATTGTATCTATAAAAATATCTATAAAAATTTGACATTTAATAAATAACTTAAAAAGTCTGAATGCCTATTATATGTTTTAAATTAAGTTTTTTTTTAAAGTAAAATACTATTAAAAGTAATATTTTTATGAGAATCTGATTATGAATTAGCAAATCTCATTGTGATTAAGTAACATCATTTATATTATTTATATTTTTAGCAAACAAAAATCGCAAAAAAATGTTTAAATAAGTAAAAAGTGAATGGTGGGGGCGTTACTTACTGCGCAAACGCGGCACAACTTTCGATTACATTCTGTCTTATAAAAACTACAGTTTCGCAAATTTCTATTCAGTAACGCGTAGATTTATATTGCAAAGTGATAACTTATATCTGTTTTTAATATCTATATAAAATATACTTGCTCTTTAATTAATTCAAACGGTATATTATCATATCATGTTCAAATCACAATTTTATCTTCACAAAAAACGAGTAAAAATTTAGCAAAATTATTTTAAATAAAACAGAAAGAAAAACATTCTTAAGATAAAAAACATATATTTGAAAAATTATAAATTAGTAATAAGAAATAATTACTTAATAGATTTTAAACTCAATGACTGTTTGGAGAAAATTATTTGGTAAGCGTTATAAATATTTGGTATATTAAAATTAACTCAAAATTTTTTAAAATTGATGCTAATAATTAAATTAAATTTAAATTGAATTGATAATTAAATAATTTAAATAAAGATATAAAAATTATAGGTAAATATCTTCTAGTCACAAATACTGTGAGCTGTGGCTTAATGATGGCAATAGCAGATATTATTCAACAACGTAATGAATACTTAAAAAAATATAAATATTTACCAAATGGAACTTATGTAATGGCAGCATCTCCAGATATAGAACAAAAGTTTCATTTAAAGATTTCTGATATTTATATGCACGATTATGTGCGAACTAAAAATATGATGATTGTAGGCCTATTTCAAGGTCCCTTTCATCACTGGTTCTATATGATTTTAGAAAAGGTATTGCCCGGAAAAAATGCTATATCCGTTATTAAAAAAACTTGTCTAGATCAAACTATTGCCAGCCCAATTTGTCTAGGAATATTTTTTATTGGTCTTGGCTTTTTAGAACATCACAATATGAAAGAGATTCATGAAGAGATGAAAGTGAAATTATACGACACGTGGAAGGTATATATTTAGTTTTCTCGAACTATTATTACTCTTTCTAGTAATATATTTAAATATGTAATTATAGTTTTCCTTTCATTCTACTTATGTTCAGATTGATTGCTGTTTTTGGCCTCCAACACAATGTGTAAATTTTTTCTTCATACCGCTTCGTTATAGAGTATTATATACTAATTTTATGACAATGATTTATGATATTTTTCTGTCATATATGAAATATGTAAGTTTTTTTTTAATTTTTTCTCAAATTTTTTCATAATTACGATATAATTTAACGTATTATATTTATTATTTTCTCTGATGCAGGATGTGCAGTATCAATAATTGAATATTTCAAAGCTAGTCTATTGTACAAATTATAATTTTTTTAGATAATTTTCCATATTTTATAATATATATATATATATTTATATATATTATTATATCTTATTATATATATATATTATATTTAAATATAAATACCACCGAATGATATATGATATAAAATGTATAATATTCAACAAAAAAAATTTTATTACTAAAAAATAAAAAAATTTTTGTTTTTATACAAAAAAGATCGTTTATAATTTTAAAACCTTATTATTGTTTATTAATTGGAATTAAATAATAATTCTAGTATTTACTAATTGAAGATTAAATGATTATATGTTATTATATTTCAATATATTTATTTTATTATCGAAATTTACTATAGTATTGAAGTTTCGAAATTTTGATCCTTTAGATTTATTTTTTAAGTCCAAACAATATTTATCAATATTTGTCAATGTGCAAATAAGTCTGATGCATCTTGTAGGAATATTTATTCCTTATCGCCCGTAACAATAGTCCATCGGATGCAACATATTTATTAGAGTGACAGTTTTTGTTTGTCATTTGGCGACAATGGGATTACCAAGCCTTCTAAGCCGTCAGTCGCCAGTGAACAAACACCGATTATTGATGTGTAAATATTAATAATAAACCAAGCTAACAATAAATATGACTGGTATATAGATATCGATGCATTTTCCAAAATTATATTAGAATAGAATGTAAATAAATATTAAAGAATATATAAAGTATACACAGGACATATATATAATGTACACATGGAATATAAAAGATATATATGTTGAAAAAGAAAAGATTTTAGTTTTTAAATAAATATCAACGCTTTTTATTAAAATAATAAGAGAATTCAATTCAATGAATAATTTCTATATATATTTTATTTCTTTTATGTAGTAATTTCTATATCTTGTAATCAATAATATAAATTAGGTAATATTGACAATTATGTACAAAAATTTTCTTAGTAATAACATGATTGGTTAAATAGTTTCTGATATAAATTTTCGATAAAATTTTAACAATTTGTAATAATTATAATAATATATAATAATAATAAATAATCAAATTCTGAATAAAAATTTTAATTTATAATAATAATAAATCAATTGATTGTTTATATGTTATTTATAATAGAAATTGCATTGATTCATTATATTAACTTTTATTAATTTATAAATAAATAATATATATTCATAATAATTTATAATTAAATAAATACATTAAATTAAATGTATTATATTTTATATAAAAATACGAAAATAAATGCAATTTTTTTAAAATAACTATATGGATTTAATAAATATTTAAAATTGTTTAAACTACAGTTGTAGATTTATATTTTGCAGTTATAATAAAAATATCAAAACAGATAAGAAAAAGATATTAAAACATTTATATAAGAAACGAAAATTGAATAAGTATTTGTTTATAATCATCCTTGGTTAAATTGTTTGCGAAATGGAGGAAGATCCAAAATTCGAGCAGTACCAAGGAGCATTAAAGCTGTAAAAATTTTGTAAAAAAATGAATAAATTTAAATAAAGTAAAATTATGTTTAATATTAATAAATTATAAAAGTATATTTTCGCACACAAACTTTTAACCTTAAAATTTCAAATATTCAAAACAATTTATTATTAAATTATTATATGAAATTTAAAATAATAAAGTTAAAAATTAATAAAGTTAAAAGAAACATATAATAAATAATATTATTTCTAGTTCATTATTAAATGATTTTTAATAATAATATTTTAAAAATATTTTAAATATTTTAAAATTTATTAATAGTGTACAAAAAATAGAATATTAATATTTTAAAAACATCTACGTTAAAAAAGTATAAATTTATATATAAAAGTAGAAAAAAAATAATACATTACCGCTTCCAATTGAATACATAATGGTTTTTCCAATCTTTTTCTGAAATTTTTTTGAATGATACGCAACATATAAACCAGAACCAATAAGACCACAACCACTGAAAATTCTACAACCTAAACAATCACGATTTCGATTGTTAATTATATTTCTCACTGTAGATATTTCTTGCATTTTTCACTTTATAATTATACAATAAAATATTAAAATATATATGATGAAACTTCTTCAAAAGAATAAGCCTAATTTTATATAGGTTATGTTTAAACTGACATTTTCGTTCATAATAGATCGAAATAAATCGAACTCGATTTTTCATATAAAATTTTGAAATAGTACATTAGAAGATAGACTATTATTTTTTATATTCAGATAATGAAAATTATGAAAAATTATTTTTTATGATTTTATATACAAAATATAGAATGAATTTTTATATTTTGATAACATTTAAATAAATTAACCTATAATTATTTTTTAAAAAGATTTTTTTTTCCTAAGAAGGAAATAATTAATAGAATATTAATAGAATAATAGAAATTTAGTAAACTTAATGATATGCTAAAGGAATAAAAATTTAGTAAATTAATTACTACATATAAGTATAATTTTATTTATTTTTTAATTTGAGTATACAAAATTTAAATCAATCAATTTTCCTACAATTTTAATGATATTGAATTTTTTATTATATTTACGAAAGAAATAAAAAAAAAAAGAATAAATAAAATTTAGTTTGATGTAAAATTGTAAGAATTTTGATAACTTTCATTATTTTCTTTTTCTAATTATTCAATAAGCTTTTTTGCTTTGAAAAAGCGCCTTAAGTAAAGAACTTGCCAAATTGAGAGCCCTAGAAGCCAACACATGGAGAATATACTAAAATACAATACTCGAGTATTTGTTGCCTCTGAAAATTGAACAAAAATCAATTAATTATTTAATAATAAAATTTATTTATTTTTATATAAATTAAATAAATATGAAATATAAATATTTCATATTTATTATTTAATTTTTATAATTTTCAATTACCATTTGTATCTCTCATTTCTTCCTCATTCTTTCGCATTCGAGCAAAATCTTGGACAATAGCTTCAGATAAGTCTTCAAGACGTTTCAATTCAACTTCAGAAGGTTTAAGTTTTGCTGCTTCACCAATCTTAAATAAAAATATGTAGTTGATAATATTATTATTATTTTAAAATTTAGAACTTGAAATCATTAATTGAAATCATTTTATTATAAAAGAATTATATATTAATATATAGAAAATTATATATTAATTATGTTATTAATTGCAAAAAATTCATCTTTCATGTTAATATATTTATTATAAATATTACATATGCAACTTTTATTTATGTATGTAAAATAATTTTTAAATGTGTGAATTTTTTATTCTTATAATTTTTTAAACTATTAAATTATTAATAAAACCATATTAATAAAACCACTCTTACTACCAATTGTATTAATATAACATATTTATAAAACAAAAAATATAAAATATTGTGAGATTACTTTGAAATCAATTTAAGAAAATAGATATTGATAATCTATAAAATAAATTAAAAAATAAAAGAAAAAAAATAAATATAACTTGTTTTTATTAATATTATATTCTAAATTATTTTAAAAAATTTAATATTTTTGTAATAAGATTAGAAATTATCAATTTTTATTAACATTCAATAAATATTTTATTAAAATTGAAATTTGATAGATAAAAATTATGAATTTAAAATATAAAAATTATTTAAAAATTAAATTTGTTAATAATTTGAAATTTAAAATATATAAATAAAATCATTTTTATTTAAATCAAATTTAAAGAACTTACTCCTTCATAATTTTTTGCTTCGATTCCACGTTTTGTGATTAAATAAATTTCTTGTTTAATTTGTTTAATATCTAAAAAACATTTTTTAATTAATAAAAATTTTATCCAATTATTAAATAAATATAATTTTGTTTATAGTGCATACTGCCTGAAAAAGATGGTTGTATGGAATGTGCCATAAAACAAATTTCAAATGTATCATAAGTTTCTGTGACAAATGAAAATTTCAATATTTTTCCATGAGGAATATCATCCTTTTTTGAAAGAATATCTCCTTTTGAATCTTTTACCTATTAAATTAAATATAAAAAGATAATTAATATATGATGATATATATATATATATAATATATAAATATTGGTATAAATATAAATAATATAATATAATATATAAATATTAGTAATTCTCA
>NW_006263307.1:249518-266544 GCF_000469605.1 Apis dorsata | reverse complement strand
TATTTTAAAAAAGTTTTATTTTAAAAAATTATTTATATATTTTATTTTAAAAAAAGTAAAGTAACAAAATAAAATAACATATGTGAAAAGTTAACTTAATCTAATCTTAACATTAATAGATTATATTTAATTCGTTACATAAACATAAATATTATAAAAAATTGATGAAACTTACAACATATTCAGTTTTAACAGCTGGTGCTAAAGAGACTTCATATTCTCCAGCAAGTAAGACATTTGCTTGAACTTCTTCTTTTAAACATTTCATTGAATTCGGTTCAAGATAAAATCGTATACTATGTACATACGCGAGTAACATCGCGAAAATGAATATTATAGTTCGCATTTTTCGTAAAATTATATTAACTAATTTTAATAAAAATTTATAGCAATACTTAATATAAATGATAAACTATTAATATATTGATGAGTTGGCAGCCATTAAATATTTCAAACAACTTGTGATTCGTGATAACGAAACACAACGAAAACATGAAAAATATTATACTAATCATTCATTGTCTACTACTGTAGACAAAACTCAGAATAAACTACTGTTTCATTAGATTTTATGCTATTTTTATTCTGAATTATCTATTATGCAAATCAAAAGTACAAACATGTACGCAGACTAGATATTTTATTTATATTCTTAGATCTACCATAGATACGATATAATATAGACTTAGCATTTAATATATTTTCTAATCCATGCAGGATTCTTTTTAATATTTTACCGTTATTTTCAACGTTATCGATTTGTTCAGAATAAAATCGTAGTAAAAGTAATGATTGAAATTAAAATTAGATTTCAATATAAAATTAAAAATAAAAAATAAAAAATAATTATAAATAAGAAATAGAATAAATATTCTATTATATTTTATACATATACGAAGTACTGTATTTTATATATGATTATATTTATAAAATTTATTACGAAATAATTTATATAAATATGTTTCTCTTAAAGATAGATTGTAAAGCCGAATTTTTATAAAAATAATTAAAAATTAAAATATATTATAATTTTGAAAGAGAAATGATGAAAGTACATTCAATTTACCTTGGTTAAAGTAAATATAGATAAAAACAATAAATATAAAATAGAAATAATTTAAAAATTAGACATTATTTCTAAAATATAATAAATTTAAATTTAAAAACAAAAAAAACAAAAAAAGAAGAGAATAGAAATAAAGTAAGAATTAAGTAATGGTATTTTTTAAAAACTCTCTAAAAATACTCAAGAGATAACATAATTTTTACCTTATTTCTATCTTTTTTTATTATTTGTTGTTCTTTTTATACATACAATAGTTTATATAGTATTTTAAATATATATAATTTATAATTTTATATAATATAATATAAACTATTTTATATAATAACAATTTTATATAATAAATACTATATATAATAGTTTTTACATTTTTTAAATACTTTATAATAATTTTATATAAATATATCATAATGATTAATTAAAAATTATTTTAATTTATTTTATTAATTAAAATTATTTTAATCAGTTTAATTAGTAAAATTTTTTTCTTCAAACGCGGCTTTATTTGTTTTATTTAAAACTTATTGATGAGAACGCCATTTGTAAACGATACTGAATGAATTAAATTCAAAGTTTACAAACGGCGCCAGGAATAACCGTTATTTGTAATGCTGTGTAAGTTAGATATACCATTTTTCATTTTTTTTAATTTATTCTATAAGTAATTGTTTTTCAATATTTATTTATCATAAGACAGAATAGCATAAATGTGACACGATATTAATTTATAAATTTTTTCACATTGTTTTAACTTATCGATTATTTGAAAACGATAATTATTTGAAAATGACAACCTCACTGGAAGATATTTTAGAAAAACAGTGTGAAAAATTACAAGATCTTAAAACTGCGACAATATTTATTAAAAGTAAGATTATATTTTAATTTTTAAATTATTTTATCAAAACATTCTATTAAAAAATAGATATAATTTTTTATCTATATAATTTTTTATATTCAGGTAAAAATGCAATTAAAGAAGAATTCCTTAAAATGCGTATAGTACTTTCACAAATGTGTAATGGTATTGAACAGATAAGGAAAAAATTAGTTGATATGAAAAAACAAAATAATCAATGTAGAGTATGTTTCTTAATTTATAAATATAACATAATATATTCTTTAATAAATATTTTTCAAAATATTATTGTTTCTAAAAATCAATTAAATTTTAATGAAAAAACTGAAAATTTTAGGAATTATTGTCATTCATTGAAACTTTGGATAAGAGAATTATTCATATGGAAAGAAATATTCCACATGAATTAATTCGTGATTATAATAAAATTGAAAATTCTTTATCAATGAAAACTATATGCAAGAAAGAGTTTATACAGAAATCACCTATAATAATAAGAAATAAAAATGTAGAAAAAGAAAAGACTCCAATAAAAGACTGTAAAAAAATATTATTTAACGAACTTGAAGTTTGTCCTATGATATCTTTGATAAGTGAAGATGAATTTAATAAAGTTCCAAAGTATATTATTGGAAGACAATCTTTAGAAACTGTAAATGATTTCATAAATACTATTAATCACATATTAAAAACAAAATATACATTTTTATCACTGGGAAAAGCTCATGCAAGAAAACAAGGAGATTTGAATCTTTATTTGCACTATAAAAAACAAGAATTAGATTTATGTAATGATTCTGGTAAGATTTTTTTTTTCATATATTCAAATTTCATATATTTTATTTAAAAAAATATAAAAATTATGTTTCAGAATACATATATTTTTTTACTGGTGAAGATTATGAAAAACAAATGAAATCTAAATTAAATAAAATAAAATTAAATCTAATAACAGTTTTACGACATTGCAAAAGATTAAGAGAACATAGGATAAAAAACGACTTGCGATATGTAATATTAACAAAAAAATAATTGCTTAAGTTTTAAATTAAGTAATAAAACAAAAAGATTGCATAATAAATTGTTTCATTGTACAAAGAAGTTAAACATATAATTTTATATATTTTTTTTATAAGTTTTATAATAATTTGTAAATGATACATATTTTTATGTGTAGTCAATACTATTGTAAAATATATTTCCATTATTCCATTTCTTATTGTTATTTTATTTTTTAAATTTTATATAATAGCATTTTATTTGTAATAATTTGAAAATTATTACAAAATTTATATTTGAAATGTTAAATGAAGAAAAAAATAAATTTTTAATGTTAAAAATATAATTATGAAACTCAAAAATTTTTTTGAGATTCGCTTTTGTTCTGGTCGTCGTGACAGCGTGTTTACCGGAAACTAAAGATTAGACTCCCTATCGAATTGTTTCGACGATACAAAGACTCAAGTTTAGTTTGCCATGAAAGAATTCTTCCCTTTTCATTTCCAAGGAACGAGGTAATCTGCTCTGAAATACTTTCGATAATACACTATACTTGCGAAGACAAGACTAACTGAAACTATCATTTTTTTTTCTAATTATTTAATAGTAATCTTATGGCGTAACAATAATTTTTAATAACAAAAATTTATTTGAACTAGAAGATTGTAATATAACTGTTTAATTATAAAAATGTGATATTTAAAAGATTATATTTAGAGATCAATTTATTAAAAAATTTATTAAAAAAGGATTTGAAAAATAAAAATAACTTTTTATATGGTATACGAAGAAATAGAAAAAATTATAAATGATAAAAATATTTTAATTTTTATATACATTTATATAAAAAAAATATTATTATAGAATCTATATCATATTTGATATGATACTTCAAATAATTTAAATAAAAATTCATTATTTAACTTTTAATATTTAAAAAAAATAGTTATTAACTTTTTAGATAAAGAATTGGTAAATATCTAATAATGAACTGTGGAAAAACGGAGTCAATTAGTACATTGAGCGAACATGAAGATGATCTCGATGAATTTGAAGGATCAATTATTTGGTCCCAAGAGGAACCACTTTCATCGAATGAAATTTTAGAATTAACTCCAGATCCTGAAAAACAAAATCAATTAAAATCTTTATGCCGTTTATGCGCGGGAGAAACTTTACATCCGATTTATATTTACTCCGAATTCGGTGAATCTTTGAGACTTTTGCATAAAATAAATACTTGTTTAAGTATTAAGGTAATTATTTATTGAATCTTTTTGTAATGAAAATTATATAAATATATTATAAGTAAATTACAAATAAATTAGAAATATTTAATTAATACGATATTCCGATAACTACGTTAATATTTTAATAAGTAAAAAAAATTTGTTTTTTATTAATTGAAATTTTTTGTTATATATATATTTTTAAAATAACAAATATTATTAAATATGAACATTGAATAACTATGAACATTATGATTTTTTCATAGGTAAAGAAAACAGATCCTCTTCCAAAACAACTTTGTCCAACTTGTGTTGAAAAAATAACTTGGTGTAATGAATTTGATATTCAGTGTATCAGAGCTGAAGAAACTCTTTTTGAAATTTTAAAACAAAAACATTCTTTCAATAATACTAAAAATGATTGTCAGGAAAATTCTCAGGAAAATATAGATTCTTGTCCATTATGTATTGAAGGACGAATGAGAATTTATGAAGAGGATAAAGAAACTAAAAAAGATGTTGAATTATATGATAGTGATATTGTTCTTGAGAGTAGTGATGAGGAACAAATTCCCAATGAAATTAAAATTGATGAAGAACCAGAAAATGAATCCATAACATTATTCTGTTTGGGTACTAAACAAAAATATTTGAAATGTGGAGCTTGTATGAATTTATATCATACAAAAGAAACTTTGGATGAACACAAATGCAAACCTAATTTACAATGTACTTCTAAGCCTTATAAATGTGATATTTGTTTTGCAACTTTTACATTTGAGGAACGGTTACAATTTCATCAACATTTTCATAAAGATGCAAAAGCATTATATTGTGAAATTTGCAAAATTACATTTGGAAAGGAATTAAAATTATTTTATCATTATAAAAGGTATTAACTTTAAAAATAGAATAGTCATGAGAAATCTAATGACTATGAATTTATTTGCATTTTATTTGCAGATATCATTGTAAAGATGGTAGAGTATCTTGCTTACAATGTGGAAAATTATTTGAAAATCAAGAAGGATTAAAAAAACATATTTGTGTGGATGGAAAAACAAGACCACATGTATGTGAAGTTTGTTCTAAGGGATTCTGTGATGGCTATACTTTGAAACGTCACATAGTAACTCATCTTCCAGAAAAGCCATATAAATGTCCAGAATGTTCTAAAAGCTTCACACAAAAATCAAGATTGAATAAACATATAGCTGGACACAGTATTATTTTTGAAAACAGTCAAACTATTTGGAGGTATATATTTGTTCTTATATTATTTTCTTCATTAACATAATTTATTTTTTATAATTTAAGATGCATTTGTTGTGGTGAAACATTTGGAAGTTGTGAATCTGCAGATGAGCATTGTAAAAAACATGAAGATAAAATTAGTCTTATAGAAGAAATGCAAGTATTGAAGCTATATCATTGTGAATTTTGCAGCAGTCACTTTGCAGATATGGATCATTTAAAAAGTCATAGAGAATCACATGTTATTGAGAAACCATATTCTTGCAATCATTGCAACTCTATATTCAAATCCTTCGCAGAAGCTGTTCTTCATTGGAAAGAACATCCAAGAATATTCAAAGTTCTAGTAGTGTTTTTGTGTGAAATATGTGACAGAGATGTTAAAGAATTATCTTTGCTTTATAAGCATAAACAGAAAAGACATCAACCAGTACCTAGAAAATCAGAAAAAGGTAAAGAAAAATTCATTTGTGAACTTTGTGGAAGTATTTTTATAAGTATTGAAGATTTTCAAGAACATGGAAAATACAGATGCTCTAAATTCCCATGTGATATTTGCGGTAGTCTTTTACCAACAGCAAATTCTTTGAATGCGCACAAAAGAAGACACAGTGGACTACGACCGTACATACAATTCTTTTTATTTTAGGTTATGTTAAATTTTGCAATTTATAATTTTTTTATTCTTGTATAGGTATGTTTGTAATATTTGCGGTAAAAGTTATACTCAATCCAGTCATATGTGGACTCATAAAAGATTCCATATGGGTGTGAAACCTTATGCTTGTGAATATTGTGATCAGAGATTCACAATAAAGCCAGATCTAGCTGATCATACTAGAAAAAAACATACAAGAGAACGACCATTCAAATGTGATGTTTGTAACAAAGCATTCTTAACTGGTTCTGTATTTTACCAACATAGACTAATACATAGAGGAGATCGCAGATATAAGTGTCATTATTGTGAAAAAGCATTTACTAGGACAGAAGCTTTAAATAATCATATAAAAATTCATACTGGTGAAAAACCACATGCTTGTGATGTTTGTGGAAGATGTTTTAGACAGAAAGGAGATATGAGAAAACACAGACGAACACAACATATTGCTAAACAAGATGCAAAATAGGTTAAGAATTAAAACAATTATTAAATAGTTTAATTTAAATATTTTGTTGTAATTTTTCGTTGTAATTAATAATTTTCATACATGATGTTATGTTATAGTTAATAAAATGTAAATAAAAGCTTCATAATGATAATGATACTATTAAAAATCATACTATTAAAAAATTATAAATAATGAATTTTTTTAAAAAATTATTATTTTAAGATTATGAGAATATTAAATTCATAAGATAAAGTGAAAAACATTATTAAATAATGATAATAAAATGTTCTAAATTTGTATTTCTTTAAAAATAGGCGCGATGACAAGCACAAACAGGTGCGCAGATGCAACTCGTACAGAACAGGTGATACGACTGATGTCTCGTGATTCGTATGAGAGAACCTTACGGTTCTAATGAGTTACGATTGATATAGATAAAGATTGCATACATATAAAGATTGATTTTAATAAAATTGAAATGATGACGAACTACAGATAAAGTCATTTCTTAAGGTGCTTCACGTACCTGATATTTTTTTCGTAAGTCTATATTCAGTCATATTTTTAATTTTGATTCAAATATTCATTGATTCTGTTTCCGATCTAGATATTATGATAAAATAAAGTATACAATTAAACTTGATCAATGTTTCTTTAAAATATTTTATTTAATAAACTCATTCGTCAATGACACATACCTAACCTAATTAAATTTGACATATGTATATTATCATTATAAAGACATAAATTTTATGTATTTATTTTTTTAAAAATACTTTAGTTATATTTCAAAAAAAATAATATTTATAATTTTTTTATTTCGAGAATGGAAATAAAGAAAAGAATTTTAAATTTTATTTTATTATTATTACTACATTAAAAAATAAATATTTTACATAAATTGAAAATCATTTGTAATTTTTACAAATAATACAAATATAAATAATTTTTTCTTAAAAGGATTCCAATGAAGAATGGCATTTCCTCCGCTAGTTAGTTCTACACCTCCTCCTTTAGATACTTTTGGAGATTCTGAAGAAGATGAATTTGGTGATTTTACAACTGGAGGCATAGATGGTAATTATAGCACTTCTTGGAGAATATCTTTATCTTATGTATTAATATTTACATTATAGGGTTATCTGTATCATCAGATTCACCACATAAACTTATTACACCAATTCAAACACCTTTAACATCACAAAATACTTCACCAAAAGTAAATGGTATTTCAGAAAATCCTAAAAATTCACAAACAATTATTCCAATTGTTCCAAAACAAATAATTACAGAAGATCTTCTAATACTTGAAAAAATTAATGATACTGTAAATAAAATCAAACTCAAAACAGAAATTGAAAATTTTGATGAAATAATAGAAGATAATAGTAAAAAAAACTTGGAAAATGTAAACAATAATAATAAGGAAGTTATTATAGAAAGAAAGGTTTCTAATGGAATTAATTTATCTAAGGAAAGCAATAATTTTAGAGAAAGCGAACAAGAAACCTCTGTCAATAATTTAGAAAATATAGAACCTTTATCTTTAGATTTAGAAGATCCGAGTATTGCTCCTGATATAATACAATCAATAAATGATGATTTTTTTAATTATGAACAGTTTGTGGCTTCAAAAAATTGGATCTCTAAGAGTGATACATCTATTTCAAAAACTGATTACTTTAAATTCCAAGATACTTTGAGTAATGTAAATAATTTAAATAAAGATTTTAATATAGAAATTAAAAAAGATTCAAATTTGAATTTGGAAAATATTATTGAAAAGTCAATATTGGAAGATAAGTGTGTACAAAATATAGATATATCCAACAAAACAGATGATTTTACATTTGAAGTTAATAATTCAAAATTTGATGATTCAAAGAATGAGTTTTCTCAGAGTAATCAAATAGAAAATGAAATTGCTAAAGATCTTCACTTTTCTCAAAATAAAGATATTAAAATTGGAAATGATTTTTTATCTTCTACATCACTGCCAGATATTTCTAAGTGTTCTAATGAAGAATTTGGTAACTTCAAGTATGATTCTATATTGGAATCCTCTATTACTATGAGTCAGGAATTTTCAGAAAATACTGTAGAAATTAATGAAAAAAAAGAAGAAACGCTTCAAGATGATGATTTTGGTGATTTTACCAATTTTTCTGAATATACACAATTTAAAGAACTTGGTCAAACAAATGTATCTGATATAAAAAATGATGATGATGATTTTGGAGATTTTAATGATTTTGAAACAGCATTTGAACAGTCTATAATAGAGCAATCACAAATCAATATAAGAGACTCAATTTGTCGAATAGAAAATAAAAGTGTGAGTTTTTTCATTTTTCATTTTATTTTCTTTATTTTATTTTCTTTATTTTTCATCTAATTAAATATTAGAGATTATTATAAATTTTTTTTAGGCTGCTAACAAAATAGAAGACATAATAACTACAATGTTCTCTGTGGAATTGGAACAATGTGAAATTGAAATACAGTCATTGATAAATAAGACAGATAAAGTTTGGGAAAGTATAAAAAATGTTGAAGAAACAAATGCTTTGACATATCAATGGGCAAACAGTTCCAGTAATAATATACTTTTAAATTCTCTTGGCATTGATTCTCGCAATATTGTAAGTAACATTTATTTACATATATTATTTCATAATCAATTGAATGTTAAATTTAAATATTTATAGTTATTTGGACCAAGATGGAATCCCAATGTTCCAAGATTTGCTGCAAATCTTGGTTTTACTCCACTAGAACCAATTAAAGCTATAATTGATCCTCAACCAGTTGCTTTGTCAAATACCAATAAAATTCCAGTTTCAAATAATTCAGAAGTAAGTTTCAAAATATAATAATTTTTGTATTTTGGATAAATGGACACATTTTCTATTAATTAATATTTTTTTAAAATCAATAATTAATTTTTTAAAATCAATTTTCACAAAACTATAAATATCAATCATTGAAGTTTTATATTATATCAATTTAAACATAATTTTCCTATCTCAATTTCCTATCCTTGTTAATTATGAGTAATCTCTTTTAATTTATTTAAAAAATACTGTATCAATAATATAGTTAAATAATAATTAATAATGATATAATTTTATTAGGAAGTACCTGCAGCTCAATTCGATTGGAATAGTTCTGGGCTTGTTAATCCTTTAGAAGCTAGTAAGTATTTTGGGCAATTTATGTTTATATAAATATATTACAACTTTTGATATCAAAAATTTAAATATTAGATATTTTATTATATATTTTCTCTTACATCATTATATTTTAATTTTAAAATACTTCAGTGCTTATTTTAATATGTACGCTTTTGCAATTATTTTATTTATTATGTGCTAATTGCTGGGAATATTCTTTCATAAATCATATAATCTAGGTGGTGGGTTATCTGCTCTTCTACCTCTGGACTTTTTATGTCCTTTTGATCCTCTATTAACATCCCATAACTCCACCAATTCTGAATCCTATCGTCGACCGAGTAGTGCAAGGAATCCTATTAATCATCGTAAGTTTTAGGCTTGTATTTTTATTCTGTGTCTTGTAATTAGAAATATTAGTTTTCTTACTGCATGCCTTTATCGTCATTATCCTTCTGTATTTGAAATCAAGAAAATGTTTTATAAAAAAAAATGTTTTATAAAACGACAGATATCCCAGAAATAAATCGGGAACGGTGCAATTCAACATCAAAAGTGGAAATGATAGATTCTTTGGAAAGTGATATTGCAAAATTACAAAAATGTCCACAATCTTCAAAAATGATCGAGCCTTTGCCAACCCCTCGTGCATCAGAATGGAAGAAAAAAACTGAATTTGATATAGGACATAAACAAAAAAGTATTCAAAGAAATATTCCATTGGAGAAACAATCAATGGAAAAGCAATTTCTATCAACAATCGAGAAACAGTATGCGTCTGAAAAACAATTTGTACCAATTGAAAAACAGTTTCTATCAAATGATAAGCAATATTTATCTTCTGATAAATCAATTTTGGGAGACATTTATCGCGGAAAGTTCGCGAATAAGAGATCTGGATCTGAACACGTGGTTATGGATAGATTTGGTCGAGTAATGCCGATTCAGTCAGAAACAGCAAGAGTATTAAATCATTTACCAGATCTTTCATTTCTCAGCGCTAGAACTTTAATGCTTGATCGGGAAAATAAGCAGATTGCTTGTGAAATGAGTATTATAAATCGTAAAATGCCTGGCTGAGTAACGTCGGTCTGAGCGCGAGTTTGAAAGGTCAGAACATTCAATAGATCTCTTTTTGTCCTGTGGACAAAATTATAAAGATGTAGAAATGAAGGAAAAAAAAACGTTCCGTTAACCTTTCAAACCCACGCTTGGGCCGATCTTTAATCCTAATCTATTTCCTCATGAAGAAAGAAAAAAAAAACACGACTGATGAAGTATTCTATACTCTTTATTCAGGAAAACAAAGAGATTCAATATAGAATATATATGCGAAGTGGTGAATATCTATTTCCTGTTCATAAGAACATAATACAGATAATACAAATTTTCTATCATTTTTGCATAATAAGATGTCTAGAAAATTTGTACTTACATATATATTTTGTTCACGAAATGGAGTCATGATATTTTATCATTTAAGATGTAAAATTGGAATTTTTAATAATTTTCAGATTTCCAAACGCTTTCAAATATTAATAACGAAAACATCACTTTTAATATGTGATATGTACTTTTCTTATGATAATTGTTATTTCATTTAACTCAGATATAGATATTTTTCAATCTTATTTTCTATTCTTAAATGGACCAATTTATAATTTAAAATAGTATCAAGTAATATAGTCAACTATAATATGATATTTAATTTTATTTATATTTTTAATCATATTTCTAAATATTAAAAAAATTCACGTTATACAAAATTAATTTGTGAATATTATAATCTATTAATTAATAATTAAACTTTGTATTTTTATTTTTATTTCTAATGATTTTATTTTAATTTTGTTTCTTAATTAAAAAATAGTTTATTGACACAATTTATTTTTTTAATTAATTAATTTTATATTTGTAAAGTTCGTAAACATAATGTACTTAATCTTTTATATATATTGACTCTGTTCCGTGAACAGGCATAAAAATATGCAAGTTAGTGGTGCAGCCAGATTGATATATTATGAATTAATCTTATACAACTATATTAAAAAAGATTCATTGTTAAAAAAAAATATTTTTAAATAATTAAATAAATTTAATTTTTAAATAATTTTTTTTTAATTATATTTATGTTTCATAATAATAATTCTATGTTATATCTTATATATCTTTACTTATTCTGTAAAAACGTACATATTTTTTACTAAAAAAAAATAATTGCGAATATAATTAAAGGAAGAGATAAAAATTAACTGAACAATTACCTTATTTTTATAATTACATATTTTTTTTTCAATAAATTTGAAACTGACAGTACCACAATCGTAGATAATCAGTAATTTCGAATGTTTAATATTCGAATTAAGATTTAGCATTGATAATATAATAATTCGAAGGGAATTGTCGGAAAATACTTGGCGTTCGAAAGTGACTTAACAAATATTAATAAGATATTACAAGTAAATATAAAAATATTTGTGAGAAACTCAAATGGGGAAACTTATACCTTTGACATTTGATAATTATTTTTTGTAGATTGAATGTTCTTATTATAACATATATAATAATTTTAAACTCGATTAAATATTCTATTATGAACAAGAAGAGAATTAATCTTCAATAAAAAGTTTGAAAAAAATTAAAATAATTATAGAAAGCAATGTATAATAGATATATATTTTATTTATAATCTTATTAAAATATTATTTAAAATGTCTAAGGTAGTAAGTAAATAATATATTTAAAGTATAGAAACGTAAAAATATTATTAATTTTATTAGTTGTATTCTAATATTGTATTACAGATATTATGATTAATTTGTTATAAATATTATTTCAGTTATTATCTAATATTGTTTTACATTCTTTAATTAACCTTTTTTAGATAATATATTTTTTTTAATAATTATGAAATCATAGTATTGTTTAAAATATTCTAAGAACAAATTTTATAAGTAAGTCACATTAAAGAAAAATTTATATCATTGAACACTAGTCTTTAAATTTATGAAATATGAAAATAATTATCTTTATTTCTACCATGTCAAAAAAAATATTTATTTTTATTAGTTATTATTATTAGATTTATTTATAATTAATATTTGTAATTATATTTGTTTATAATTATTGCTTGAATTCAATGCAAATACATATATGTATATATTCACATATTACTTATTCACAAACCTATATAGATATTTGTATAGAATTGAACACAATCAAGGGAATAAAAATACAGATTTCTTTTTCATTCAATGAGAAGTTTAGGGAAATTAGTAATTTATTACTGTAATTGTGTCCATTATTATACACGTCAGACGTAGTCATGCGCCAACTGGTACGGACAGGTACCAAATGCCACAAGGTCACGACTCGTATGCCCATATACATGGAGGAAGAGAATCAATGCGAGAAGAGGAGAGACTTTTTATTGTGTTGCTCTGGCGAAGTCTGCAACCAATGAACAGCAAAATAACAGGTGAAAGAACATACTTACATCATAATAGAAATGTCATGTTTTTACCAAAAATAAATTTTTATGAACTCAATTTCTGAGATTATTTAAATATAATTTAAATCCTATAAAAATTATATTCATCTTAAAAAAAAAAATAAACAGGATGTTGCTATAATTACATTAATAGATTAAGTTAAGATACTAAATAAGACAAAAATAATTATTTATTTTTAATTGAAAATTTAACTTTACATTAATATATATTCTAATTTTGAAAAATTTTAGTGACGAATGAAAGTTTATTGAGATATGATTTTTTATATGTAATTTTTATATAAAAAATTAATAGTATATAAATTCAATTTAAAAAAAGAATGCGGATATTTATATGCTGCAGACAATAAGAAAAATTGAACATGTATTCTGTCATTTGCTTTAACTAATAAACATTTGTAAAAAAATGGAATTAGCAACGTATCATTCTTTCAAATAGCACGGCACGAGTGGCACGGGTGGCACGAGTTTACGCCATACAAATTCATTCACAAACAGTATATGTAAGGACAAATTGCAGGTTTCCCTCTCGAACACATGCCGCTCCCAATTAATTCTGCCGTCATGTAGTTGATCTTCGTTTTTACTTATAAATACAAAGTTATTTTAGATATTATTATTATATTTTTATATATTATTTGATTTTTATGATTTTTTAATTCAAAAATAATTTTATCATTACTTAAATTTAATTGAAAAATATAAATTAATATTATAATATTTAAAAAATATTTGAAATTTTAATATAATATTTTTAAAAATGTTTTACTATAAGAATAATAAGCAGATAAAATTACTTAATTTTAAAATATTTTAACTTAAAAGAATTGAAAAAATAAATGCAGATGTAAATCTGGAATATTTCAAGTCTATTAATAGAAAAAACTTAGGAGAATTCTAAAACAAATGTGAGGTCAGGTAAATTTTTTCTGTTTACCTTTGTTCTCTGCATTGTTTCTTTTCAAAGAATAGAAAGACAATTTTTTTTTGAATGTTATTTAGTTTTGGAAATAAGATAAAATTATTATAAGAAAATTTTATTTAAAAATAAACTATTATAGTAATTAATAATTTATCTTTTAAAATTCTATTTTAGGATATATAAAAAAAAATATAGATATATTTAATTTAAAAAAAATTATTATTAAATATATAAAAAAAATCAATCTAACATGACTACTAATTGATTATTTCTAATAATGACTACTTTTATGTTGTATTAAATATCCATGTCACAGCGTTCACAGATATTCGCTAGTCAAATACTGTACTGTTTTAGTAGAGAATTTGCCACACGTGGTCCTTAGAATTCCTTTTTGGACATGCGCAGTAGCATCCGTCTTGAGCCGGAATTCCACTATTCAGTGTATATGCGCGCCTTAGAGTTAGTCGTTCGCTGACCGCGACCGTACAAATGTTGTGTGTGAGCCATGAATTGAATTCGAGAGACATTCGTGCTTTTTCGCATTCTTTTTTTTTTTTTCTTCGTTTTCTTTCAGTTTTTAAAACCGTGTTTGCTTTTCAAGAAGAGCACGCACGCGTAACAGATTTTTTCTGACATAATAAATTTATTGAGATCAATACTTTTAATCCTCGTGTAAAAGAGAAACTTTATTTTAATTCATTGTTTCAAACATTTTTGTTTTTTAATAAATATCATATACGCTATTTTCTAATACCGATTAAAGTGCATTCAGAAGCTTACAGTTTCGATCTTAGTCAGTGTATTATAAAAATCGTAGTGTTAGTCGAATAGTGAAAATAAAAATTGAAATATTGTATAGTGTACGGTGAGAAGGACAGTGCGATGGCAGTGGCTGTGGGGCCATGCCGGCCACGCACGCTCTTCTTCGGTAAATGCGCTTCCAGAAATACTTTTAGGAAGAAAAATCTGTCGTTTTTTGATGGATTTCCGTTGATTTTAGTCCTAGCCGGTGTCGTACAGATTGCTGCCCTTAGATTGGGTAAGTGCATTAATTTTTTCTTTCTAAATAGTTATTTTACATTTTTTATTGTTAGAAAAAAAATGATATTTATTTTTGATGAAAATTTATTAATATTACAATTTTTATATAAAATATTATGTACATCAATAATTTTATACGAAATTTTATATGATATTATAATTTATTACAATTGCATATATATGCTATTTTATAAATTAATATTTTTCGATATATCGCGTTTTAGAACTATCAAAATGTTCAATAGATTTACATAGGAAAATTGAGTTATTGAAAGTACTTATATAAAATAAAATATTTTTGATTAAATTGTATTTTCATGATGTTATATTACATTTTTAAGAGAATGTTAATATAAGTGAAGTGACATTGTTGGCTTTGTATTTTTTTCTATTTTTCCAATGATTAAAGTGTAGTAGATGATGGAACAATTGTGTTTCCATTATTTGTTACTATTCTATGAACTTTCATGTTAACTAATTACGAATTCTACAAAGTCATATATATATACACACTCTCACTCGCCTTTGTTCCATTGGATGAATAGAAATCTGTTTGCTTTCATATATGAAGTAATTGAATTTCTTCTTTTCTTCTCTTATGTGTAACTTAATTTATATTTTGCTATTTAGAGAATCGTATGATTCTGATTGAATAGCTTATCTTCTTAGAACTTCTTAGTTGACATTCAATCAATTGTAAATGTATTTCCTTTTTCTTTATTAATATTTTATTAAAAAAAAAAATAATAATATTTTAATAATTCATAAAATATAAATATTCGATTAATGTTTTTGTCATAATCTGTTTCATTTTCTTTTTATATGAAAAATATTCCGAAGGATGATAAACAATTGATAAATCGTGGAAAGAACTGTTTACTGTGAATGATATGAATGGTAAAAGAATTACGCGATGACGTAATCGTCATGACCTCAAAATTATTTTTATGACCCCTTTCAAGGCCATTAATATTCTCGGTATTGAAACCCATTGCTTATTTTCAAAAATTATATGTACAGTTACAGACAAAATTAAATTCTGTGCAGTACCGTTATTCTAAAAGAAATTAATATGAAATGAAGTTAAATTTGAGTCGTGATATAAAAAATTAATATAAATAAGTCGTTAATATAAAAAATTAAAAAAATTTGGAAAAAAATTAAAGCATTAAAGAAATCGTTTATTACATTAATAATTAAATTAAATGCATGATTATTAATGTTATTAATCGATCTTCAATGGGATCTTGGATTTAGTTAATAGAATAGAAATATTAATAAATAAATTATGTAATATATTAATATAATATTAATAAATATTATTTTTATATAATGAAAATTTTGAAGTGAACTTGAATAATTGAAATTTTGAAGAACTTTAAATTTAAAACTTAAACATGAAATAGAGTATAATTTTGATTAAATTTTATTAATAATTTTCATCTACTTAATTTTGTTAAAAAATAAAAAATATTTGCAAATTTTGCACACATTCTATTTTTTTTTTTTTTAATTTCTAATTTTAAATGAAATTTCGAGTAAAATTATTAGTTAGAATAGTTATTCTTGATCTAATTCTAGTTCTATTATAAACGCTATGCTGTTGAAATCGCGGTCGTTTTTGCATTGAAACATCTCCAGTCTCTGCTTTCTCTACTCCCCGCTAGGTGTACGACTTATCGCATGTGCTTTTCCTCGGACGTCCGACTTTTTAAAAATCCCACCTCACATGAGAATGCATTTAACGAATTGAGTTGAATTTACCGTTAACATCAGTTGCCGCTATAACATTTGTTTTATGAAATGTATGTAATTTGTGTAATTCTAATTCTTTTATAAAAGTCAATAGAATTTTAAAAA
>NW_006263307.1:222834-249404 GCF_000469605.1 Apis dorsata | reverse complement strand
TTTTTTTTTTTTTTTTTTTTTTTTTTTTTTTTTTTTTATATAATTTTCTTATAAATCAAAGAAAAAAATTGTAAAAATAAAAATTTAAAATCAGATTGTTAGAAAATTTGTAAATTTTTTTAGAAGTTTTGAATATATTTTTAGAATTAATTTATGATAGAATTAACATGTTTTATAAAGAGAATATTCAAATCAATTTTATAAAAAAAATTTACATATTTTATTATACATGAATATTAAATGATACATGAAAAAAAAAAGAAGATAAGTAATGACCTTAAGATTTGAAGATAAGCTTTTCTAAAAGATAAAATGTAAATCGATCTTTCCGGATCGGAGGGAAATCAATCAACCAATTACCGATTTTGTTTCTGCACAGATGCAATGTAACTAATCGAATTATACTATAGAAAAATTTTAAATTATTAAAAATTATTAAAAATTTTTTTAAAAAATATTTAAAATGATAAAATTATACATGTTTATGCTTTGTCAATTAAAAATCAGCTATTTAACTCAAATGATTGCGCCATTTGGTCACATGAGACTTGAAGAATATGCAAACGATCGTAAAATGAGCAAATATTTGTAAAGCAATTTTATTCTTTTTAATAAATATTTTATTGAATGTTAAAACTTCTAAATCAACTAAGAAATTACATTTTTGCAATATTTCTGGAATAATTATAATTATTTGATTAATCATAATGCATCCTTGAATTCGATGCATTCTCTTATTCTCTAATCTTTCCGAAAAGAACAACAGTGCGATGTTCGCGATAGCAAACGAAATAAACAGACAAACATCACGAGGCACGCAATCTTTACGAAACCGGTTCCTCTTATAGCTTTACGTATAAACCGATCAGCATTTTTTTGAGAATGAAACGATGTATGTAGTTTCATGCGAATTTTTTTATTTTCATGTAATTATTTTATGCAAAAATTATAAATCTTACAATAGAGTGTTTTATGAAATGTTTTATCGTTACGGTGTTTTTTTTTGGTTTTCTGTTTTAATTTTTAATAGTTAATTTTAATAGTTAATTTCATGTTAAATTAATTATATCTAATTAGATTTTGTTAAATTCTTAAATAGTAGAATGATCGATACGATCAAGGGCTATTGACGCGCATTTTTTAATGTATTATCCACACGAGTCTAAATCTCGAAGAGAGGAAAACCGGTTTTTCGAACTCGTAATAAACACGAAGAAGAATGCTCCGAATTCTTGAAAATTTCCATTTCTTGAGCTTCTTTTAAATTCTATTTTACGAAATTTTATGAAAATTTTTCTTTTTATAATTAGAATCCTACTGCCAAATATTTAAAATTTCCATTTTTGCATATTTTTTCCATCTTTGCATATTTTTTCCATCTTTGTATTATCTAATGACTATAATTATATCTAATTGTTAATTATATTATCAATAAAATTTAAAATATATAAAAGTAAAAATCTTAGAAATCTCTATAATATAGTAGAACTTATATTAATTAAAAAAATATGAAATATGAATATATATAATATTTATATGATGTCTTAAGTTTTTTTTTTAATATTTTATCGTAATTTTATATTAAAATTAGAAAAAAATATCGATTTAAATATTTATTTATTGGAAAAATATATTATTATGAATACAAGTTAAAGACAATCTGGAATAACTGATAAATTTAAGATCAACTGAAAATCATATTTTATAAGCAAATAATTGAAATTAAAGATTGACAAAAAAATCTGTTATAATATTAGATTTTTAATTACATATTAAATTTAAATATTTTTAAAGATTCAATTATCAATTTAATGTAAAATCTTGATAATTTTTAACATTAAAAATGTCTGTTTTACAAATATTATGTAATAATATGTAAAATCATTGTATTTTCTATCTAGGTAGTTCTTATGTCAGGGGATCACTGAACTACCAAAAAACTGTTAAAAATATGAAAAAAAATCCAAGTATATAGTTATGGATCTGAGTAACTCGATACCTATTGTTTTGAATGATCGTTGTATTATATTTCAACCATGAGAAGAACGTGTATAATTTTACATGCTGAGAAGTAAAATATAAGATATTATTTGGATAAGTAGATTTTCAAATTTATATTTTTAAACGTGAATTCTATAATAATGAAATCTGACTATTAATAATGAAAATTCGGATAATTACATTAGACAACTTGATTATTAATCTCACAAATGTAATCTATAATCAATATATTATTGATTATAAATGAATTTATAGTATGTGAAATATAATTTCAAAATTAAGTTCACTTCGGTATCTAAAATTTTAATGATTATATCTTCAATTATTAATTCAAAACTTCAAATAATTCAAAACTTTATTAGATGCTTGAAATTATCTAATTCAAGATATTATAATTTATTGTTATTATATATATATATAATATATGTATATGAAAATTTACGATTTATCTGCAAATTATCGGACAATTTGTGATTTTAACGACTTTTTAACTTACGACTATTAAAGTAAGATATATATAGTTATATATAATTTCTTTTCATGACTATGACAGAGGAACTTTCTCCTTCTTTGGAAGAAGAAAGAAGGAATCAGAGCTTACAAACTCAGTCAACTCTCGAGTGCAAGGTTCTTGAATTTCATCGACTCGCTGATTCGTGCTACTTTTTTTTCCTCGTACTAATAACTGCACGCTCATTGTATAAAAGGATCTACCCGAATAACAAAAACTGATTAATAATAAAATATAAATAACATGCATGTCAGTTAATAAATTACTGACTATGAAATATCTTTTATTAATATAAAATTTTTTTATCTAAAAGATTCTTTTTAGTTTTTGATTTTTAATTAATTTTTGTAATTAGTCTTAAAAAACTTAATTCCTTATAGAAGTGAATTAAATAAATTTTTCTAATTTTAATGATATTTTTATAATAAATTAGGATTATAATCCAATTATTTGATCCAGGTACTTCAACGATCATGAGTTTAATGATTTTCTATCAATGTACCGCTATCCTCTTGTGCATTCAGGAAACATCATTTCCTTTGACCTCGAAGAAAAAACGAAGCTCGTCCATATTGTGGTATTTAGATGGTTGCTTAGACTAGTGAAGATATTTTTTATAGTATTTTGAAATTTTTTCTCTGGTTTGTTTATTTAATTTTATTTATCTTATTATATATATTGTACATTTTGTAATAATTATAAGAATGAGAAAGAATCATATAACATATCAGTTTTTTGATTACAAACATGATTAAAAATAAAAAATCTGAAATCATTTTATTTCTCTATGTGTATATGTTTCATTATATGTATTGAGTCTATTGATTACGATTAGTCATAAAAAATACTAATACTAGTTAATAATTATAGTATAATTATAAAATCGTATCTTTAATTATATACGTTTATATTATTATTAATGACTAAATTACAAGTGTTTATGTTAATGATTAGATACAAATTTATTTATGAATCTATTATAAACTAAAAAAATGAAAATTAGAGAAAAAATTTGTTTCATTTATCACATTTATAATGATTTTATTTTAGATATATGTATGTATATATTTTTGAATATGTCAATATTTTACATTTTTTTATTTTTTTAATTTTCTTTAAATATATAAATATTTGATAGATGCAACAAAAATTACCAAATTTAATTGCTAAAGCGTGCAGTTTTTTAATGTTTAATGTTTAAAATCATTGTTATCAGGGTTGAGATGCAGCATATACGAAACCATCATATTTATTTTAAATATTTTTTATAAACTTCTATATTTCATAATTAAGATATAGACTCATCAAATTTGTACGAGTTTTCATATCGTACAATCGTATTTTATCATATCGAGTTGTTTAATGTTTTTGAGAGGATTTATAAGGGTTATAATTTTCAATTTATCTTATGTTGTAAAGAATTATCCTGAAAAATTTGATTCTATTTAAAAAACTAACAATAAAATATTAGATATATGAATGCACTCACAGCGTGTAAAGTGTGCCATTGCGAATTACTCTCCATTGTAGATAAAAATCAAAAGTTGGAAGAATTTATTCAGTGAAAAGAAATTGTACAGTATCTCTATAATTTGAAAATTAATTATAACGAGTAAAAATTTTATATTTTATCTTAATATTCATAAAATTTTTATGAATTTTTTAAATAAATTGATTGTTTAATGTAGATAAGATTAAAATAATATACATAAAAAAATAATTTAGAATATATATTTTAAAGTTTTTATTTTATATAATAATTAGAAATTTAATGAGACATTATAAATTTTTTATTTGATCTCTGTATATTTTTATAGTATTCAAGAAAGAGAATTAAAAAATATTATGTTGTTTTAGCATGAAATTTAATCTTCTTGAAAATTTTTATGAAAATTTTATGAAAATTTTTTATGGAAAAAATCATTTTTTAAATCATTATTTTTATAAGAGATATTTATGTAAATATAATATTTTATTAGATTATTTTATTAGATTTAGATGAATATTATGTCTTATCATTATCGAGAATAATGTTTCATATGATTGTACAGGAAATGTTTCATAGCAAAGCTGTCGTAGGCGAAATATCCTGTCCGATACCTTCAGAGCTGAGCCAGGTTGGCAGGTTTCAGGTTGGCAGGTAAAGTCGGTAGGCGGATCGAGGTTCATTGACCTCGGCCTAGCGGCCGACCGGATAGCGGGACCATGCCTCTCCGATTCTACGTTCTCCTTCCATCTTTATACCTTCCTCCCTTTCTTTTTTCTTTTCTCTTTGTTTCTATGTTCCCATCCCAATACGTTTCATGTATTGCAATAAGCAATAGTTACTTGATTATTAGTCTTTTGAAATTAATAGAGGTTAACTTTTGTAATTCCTCAAGATGTTTTTGTATTTTGTAAGATATAATTCATCATAGTTTATAAATTAATTGAAATCAATTATAACGGATTATTTTTGCGTAAAACAACGAAATGAAAATGTGGAATATTTTTTTTTTATGTGATAGGTTTTTGAATATTTGAAAATTCAAGTTATGTGCTATGTGTATTCATTATAATGAATAATGAATATATATTGCATGTTTTTTAAAATACGATTTCTATATATAGAAAAAATAAATTATAAAAATAAATTATAATAAAAATTCTTCTAATATTCATAATTTATTTTTTTATGTTAATATACTAATAATAATATATATAGTATATATTTATAAATTATAATTAAAGCTTATAATTACAGACTTTAATTGCAATAAATAGATTATTATTTGAACGAGAGGATAACTAATCAATTACTATACTGACTCGATGATAAATCAATAAGTAATAAAATATAAATAAATTAATAAGTTATGCATATGATAAGTAAATAGATACAAGATTGAATGAACGACTGAATAAGTGCAAAGACAAAGAAGATAAAAGTTTAAAGATCCCATTGATTTGTTCACAAGTCAATCGCGTGGGAAACTGCAACTTTCACCTATGAGATTATGAGAGGACTCGAATAGCACGAATCTAGCGGTTCTGAATTGCTGTTGACTGAATTGCAATCCTTAATGTCAGCATGCAAAGATGATACGCCTCAATTGAAGTTGATTTATATATTATTTTTTTTTTTTTTTTTTGCTAATTTTCAGTAAATGTAATGCATATAGAATACATTTTTGTTTATTCAGATATTGAAGCATCTTTTTTGACTATTAACTTAATTATTATTAACTAGCTTTGATAATCTAATAATTGTCACTAGTTTTTTTTTCATTAATTTAATTTCTTAGAATATTCTTAAAAATAATAAATATACAGTAATAATACTTATACTTACAGTAATAAAATAAAATAGAAAAAAATGTTAGAAATATAATTATGAAAAATTAATTCAATAATGTGGGATATAATGTTTTATTATGAATTTTAATTTTTTAGAAAAATAAGGTTTGAAAATTTGTAAAATAATTTGCTAAAGTATTTATTCTAATAAATTATAATATTATTCTTTGTTTTATATTTTAAATTTAATTTACAATTACTATTATATATTATACAATTTATAATTTACTATTTACTATTAATAACTCCTATAAAAAATTAATATTTCATGTTATGAATCCAATTTTTTATTTAAAATCAATATCCATAACATTTATTTTTGTTTATATAATAATAATTACATAAATATAATTAAAAAATATATACGTATTTATGAAATAATTGCTTTAATATATGAAATGTGTATTGAAAATAATAATATATAAAGGAGACAGGTAAATTATTAGTGAAACTTCACTAACCAGAATCATTGTAAATGTGAATCGTGTCGAACGACCTGGAAACCTTTAGCAAAGCGCATTGAGCCACGATTAAAGAATATCAACGAGAAAGAAGGCCAGGTTGTTTCTATTCGAGATTTTTAGTTTTTCTTTCCTTGATTCTAGTGAAACGTTTATCTCTTTTTTCTAATTTACAAACAATGATGTGTAATAAAAGATTATAATTATATGTTGTATTATATATTATATATATAATATTAATGAATAATATTATTAATATGTTATATTAGTTGCTTGAAACTATATTTAATAAAATATATAATTATAGATAATTTATAAAAATACAATATCTGTTATTATGATAATATAATTATAATATTATTTCATTAGTGATTTTTTTTTACAAAATTATTATTATATATATGTAACTATATAATGATATTAATTGGCTTTATATTATATGTTGATATTGATAATGAATGAAAATGAATAATGGTATTAATATTATATTGATATTATATTATAATAACTGTAATTGTAATAATTTATCAAATAATATTATTTAATTCGAAATAGTTAATTATCTCTTTATTAGAAAGAACTAACTTAATTTAATTAAATTAGTTTAGAGTGCATTATACAGTTTGTAGTTTAGTGAGGAGAAACGCGTGATGCACATGGAAGACTAACGATGTTGGCTTTATAAAGCGGAATCGACTCTAACGAAAGGAAGTGCACCACGGGTGCTATGATGGTTGGAATTGGAACAAGCATACAATAAGCTCTTATTGCTTGAAACAGAGCCATTTCGAGGGTTTGTTCGTGTTCTTTTTTATTCACAACAATTATCAACAATACTAAATACTTCCTATTATAAAATCAACTACTATTAAGAATATCGCTCATAGTATTGTTCATACTATTTCCTGTCAATTTAATTATAAAATTTTAATTATTTAGAAAAATTTAGATATCAAAAATGTGATAAAAATAATATAAGATTTTTATTTTGCTAATATCATTATAAAACAGATATATATATAACAAAAATCTTTCGTCTTGTGTATTGTTGATTGAAAGCTCTAAAGTGAATTAAGCAAGTTGAATCAACGAACGATGGCAATCGAAACGCACGTAAATATGTAGGTGTGCCATTCAACCGTTCGACTCATTTCTACTGTACTTGTAGTACGTGTCTACAAGGCCATGAAGAGACGAACGTTCGATTAATGCCGTGGGTGAAGGGAGCTTCTTTAAACACCGTTTACAATGTATTATTTGTTTTGAGATTAACTTCTTCCATATGTTTTCATATCTTTTATTTGTTTTCATTTACATATTTGAAAAAAAATAAAATTTTTTATATCTTTGATTTAATAATTTTTAATAATTAAATTTTTTAAATGTCCTCTTCTAGGATAAAAATTTTAAATCATCGACGGACGATTGGACAGATTGGAATTTTATATATGGTATCTAAAAAAATCATGAAGTTTGGTGAAGTTATTTCTCAGTCGAATAAAAAAGATATCATTTAAATAAGAGAATAACTTAAATAATAAATTTAATAAGCGATTCTTTTCGTATATATAAGTTAAAGTTTCGTGAAAGTTTCTTATACAGTATACTTATACTAAATATGTATGTGAAAATGTGAAAATATCAAGTCACACAAGAACTATTGTTTCGTTTTTATCGTCGTTCTTTTAAAAGCAAAGGGTCAGCTATATTTTTATAGGAGAATCCATGACAATAAGCTTCATGGGAAGAACGAATTTGCTTTTAATTACTTAAATTTTTTTTATTTAATTTTTTAATTAATTCGCCATTTAAAATCATATTTTCTATGAACTGTTATAAAATTTCCATAGATGAAATTTATATATGCATAAATTAAATTTTTTGAGAAAAAAATGATCGAAGTCTACTCGTTTATATTTATATTATTTTATATTTATTTTTTATTTTATTTACACAAATAATTTTTAGTTTAAAGATTTGTTTGATTATTTTTGACATATTGATATTATATGTAATATTGAATTTAATGCATGTAATATCAAAGTAACTTCATTTTTTATATATACATTTAAAACATTTTACCTTATGAAAATTATCTTTGTTGTATAATTAAAAAGAATTATTATATATTATGAAAATTTGCATTAAAATTTACAATTATTGATAAATTTACATTTTAAAACAGGATTATGATAAAAAATCATTTTTATTTATACAATTTAGATTATTTAAAAATTTATTTATTATTATTATACATTAAAGTGATTTTGAATAAAAAAAATAATATAATTATTGCAATTTTGAATTAAAAGTAATATAGAAATATATATAAAGTAATATAGTAATATAGAAATAAAAGAAAATAATTTATTCAATTTTCTTATTTCAATTGTTATAAGTAGAAATCAAAGATTAATATATATTAGATAATATATATTAGAATTTATTTTTTAAATAATTTTGAACATATAATTCGATTAATATCGTCACTTAGAAATTGTAATTAAATCAAAAAGACAATGAGATATAGAATTAAGAATTGAATTTTCGCACCTTATTTCGATATTCTCTATTCGTTGCAGGTCATATTTCGGGTCATTATTCTCTTTCTCTCTTTGTTTGGTCATGAAGAATCTAGATTGAACGACAGAACTGGGACAAGGCTGTATTTATCAGTCATCCGTTATATGACATGTCGAGATTTTTCGATTCCGTTGTAAACGCAAATTATAGACTATTAAGATCTTTTTTATAGTCGAAGACGAGTTTTTTTTATAACTGAAATCACGAAAAAATAATAAAGAAATTGTTGCTTGCTTGAAATAGAAAGAAAATATTCAAAGTTATTACTTTACACAAACTGGATTTAATTATATTAATATTAAAAAAATGAATATTCAAATAAATTAATATATTGTTTATATTATGTAAAGAAGATTAGTTTTAATAATATTATATTTTGATATGATTTATATATTATAATTTTAGTAAGATAAAGAATATTATATTAGGAAAAGAAAATGCAATAGGTCAGCGAGTGTCTATGTCAGTAATTAAAGATTAAGGTAGATATTGATATACATTCTATTGATATCAAAAGAGGAACTATCGACATTGTAACATTGTACAATAATTTAATTACTAAATATAAATATATATTTGCATATGTGATAAATAATAATCATATAATAAGAACATAATAGATTCAATATTGTAACTGTAAATACTTTTAGTGATATATTTATAAAATTGTACGTGTAATGTTGCAAGATTAATCCATCAAGGATAATTAGATATTCGAATATATATGTGTATTCACATTATTATTATAGTTAGTAAAAGTGATTTCTAACTATTGAGATTCTTTCAGACATGTAAAAACAGACTTATTACTTTATGACTATAGCATTAATACAACGAATGCTTTGTGTGAGCAACCAACCGCTCTAGCGTAGATTCTAAACATAAAATCATAAAATCATAAAATTTGTGCCGGCGATTGAATATTTTCCAAGGATAACCAATGAGAGAATCTATTAATTATAAGGTATTCTAAATAATTCCATTAATTTCATTTAACATTTTTAAAGTTAAAAGAAATATCGATATTTTATTCAAATTTGTACGAATATTTCTTTAAAAAAAACATTTCAAGAAATTATTTTCCGAAAATTCCAATTCGAATTCATCAGTAGTTCCCTCGATCAGGAGTCTATTAAGCTTCTTGACTAGAGAAGGTCGCGAGAGGATCGTGCAAAAAAGTGGCGAGAAACGAAGGTAGGCGAGTGCACTTCTCTGAGCTTCCCCCTCTTTGATTCTCCTCCACGACTTCTGATCAAGTCTCGCTGAGGCTGGTCGAGTCTACCGACGTGCTGTCGGTACCAGGGCGCACCGCCTGGTACGAGCTGTGCACTGTCTTCCTCTTTCCCGTCACCCTCTTAGCTGTGGTTGTCTCAGTTCGATTCATTGTGCTTCTCTGTTTCTCAAATTGCTGATACAGCACACCTCTGTTCATGACGTATACTTATGGAGATGAGAAAATTTGCAACCTGCATAAGAATATATAGAAGAGGATTATTGCTATCGATGTTCGATTTATTAATTAATGAACAGTTTGCATTAAATTATTTG
Organism: Apis dorsata; assembly: GCF_000469605.1. Taxonomy (NCBI): domain Eukaryota; kingdom Metazoa; phylum Arthropoda; class Insecta; order Hymenoptera; family Apidae; genus Apis; species Apis dorsata. Next base: position 238,964 of record NW_006263307.1, on the reverse strand, counting down.
AGAGCATATATTAATATATTAATTATTGAATTAAGTTGAGCATACAATTAGATTTTAGATTTTATTAAGTATTTGTTTGAGTAAAATAAAATTTTATTTTAATATTGTATTTTTAATTAGGAAAGAAAGATGGAAATTGAAAATTGAAATTCTTTGTAATTTGAAAAACAAAAGCTAAATAATCTTTGCATATCAAATTTTGTGTTTTTTTTTTGTAATTAAAATTATATTTTCCTTATAAATTTCATATATTGCTTAATATCTTGTATATATATATATATACAAGAGAGAATAATTATAAAGTTGAAATATATAGTTATTAGTATAAAAAACATGATCACAGAATATTATATAAAAATAATTATATATAATATATATAAAATTATATTTTAATTATTTTATTAAAAAAGAATATTCATAAGATGATATCATAAGATAATATATTTTGAAAATTAAAAATTCAGTTTAAATTTTAAAGAATTAATTATATATTTAATAATATCTCACGAATTAAAAATATTATTTGAAAAATCTTAAACATTTATGAAATTCTAGGCACGTCAGGTAATGTAACATTCAATAATATGAAAAATATTTATTATATAAAACGTGTCATTTTTGATTTCGCAAAGAATCGCTTATTTTTTACTAAAGACATGTTTTTTCGTGATCAGAAATAATAAAATATTTCCAAATTAAGTATCTTTATTCACGAAATGAAAATATTAATACTTTTATTTTTCATTTCTTTCTTTATTTTTTAAATTTTCTGTTTATGTTTTTATTTATACTTAGTTACTTAAGTTAAATATTGTTCATTTAAATTTATATTAATTTTGTTAGAATTATTTTATAAATCAATATTTTATTTTAATGTGATTGTTAAATTGTAACTTTAACTGGTGTCATGTCCCTAGGGACATACCAAAAAATATTCCTATATGATATATGGTGATGTACATGGCGATGTACACGGCGATGTACATGGTGATGTATCCTTATAATTTTGTGGCAGTAAGAGCCAATATTATTGAGTGTACGTCATCAAACGAGAAAGGCTAAGCATCCTGTTGTTATCCTTGAAAGGATGCACATATATGGCAGGTAGGTACGTGCTAGATAACCGATTACAGCTAGATTCCGTTGAGATTCTATCTCTTCGACGGTACCAGTTGGTACCGTTCTACCTCCGATCCATGGATGATATTTTTCTGTTTCTTTTCGTTACTTTTTTTATTATTTCATAATAATTCTTTGATAAATTAGTTCAATAAAAAATAGGATTTTTAAGAATAAAAATTTCTAGATTTACAATTTAATGATTAATTTGAATAAAAAAACTCACGGTTAAATCTTTAAAAGTTTTAAATTTAAAAACTTTTCTTATCATTGGTTTTTTTGTTATTTATTTTGGATAAATATCTAAAATTTTCGAAGCATTATTAATAATTTTTATTTTTATTTTATTATTGTTAGTATGTATATATGTATATATGTTATATGATATATCTTATATGTATATATGTTATATGAAATTAATCTCCATAGAATTAAAAATGCTATCTTTTTCTTTTATTTCAAATATGTTCAAATAAATGATAAAAAGAAAGTAAGATATATAAATTAGATCGCTGTAGTTCATTTAATGAAAATGTCTCGTGTTAAAATTTTATGATTTGCGCTTTCCTAATTATGTATGTAATTATAATAGCGCGTATACATGCAATATGGATTGAGAACGGAGCTTGTTCTCATGTAAAACTTGAAAACTTTCTATAAATTTTATAGAAAGTTAGTATATATGAAAAAAATCAAAATCATTATATTATTTTTCTTTCTTTCTTTTTTTTTTTTTTCTTTTTTTTTTTACAAAATGTAACAGCAAATAGTTAATTAATAATTTACTTCATTTCAATCCATTTCAACAAATTCTTCATTAGAACATTATTTTATACAATATAAAATTAATTACATTTATTATTTTATATATTAATATTTCATTACAGTAATTTTTTTTATTCAAATATTTCTAGTAATATTAATTTTTAATGAACAACTAAAAAATTTTTTAAAACTATATTTTATATCCACATCAATAATATCACATATTCATGAAAATATTTAAAATATTTATGACTATGAAATCTTATCTTACAAAATTTTCAAATTTTCTTAATATTTTTATTATTTAAAATTGAAAAGAATGTATCTTAACCTGTCACATTATGATAAATTATTTCCTTTACTATCTACTCTATTACTCTTTTGCGAGATATGTATTCATTTCATGGTATAATTACCATTATAGATGTTTATTTTGGTTAGAATTTAAATTCTAAATTATATTTTATCTAAAAATTTTTATGAAATTTATTCATCAATCAAATATTTTATAATTTTTATTATTTTGTTTTTGTGAAATGAAATGCAAAAAACAAAAAGAATCTTTTCATTCGTTAAAATGAATTGTTTCATTCTCGCAGAAAAGGATCTTCAATATATATATCTCTAAATATCTATTCAACTATTCACTTATCATATTATTAATTAAATTTTTAATTAATTGATATGTTTAATAAATTAATAAAATATTATATGGTTAGTCAAATTATCTAATTTTTTATATCTATTAAACATAATAAAATGTTAAGGAATTTGTTTGATAAATATGGAAAGCAATTTTAAGAAATTAAAATTTTTTTTTAAAGATTAAAATAAATACTAATTATTTATTTTTTTATTTTTTAATAGCTGATGGCAGTGGTTGTGGTGTCAATAGTTTTAGATGTCTTGATGGTACTTGTATACCGGCAACTTTAGTTTGCAATTATCAAAAAGATTGCGAAAGTGCGGAAGATGAGTTTCAATCTTGTAGTAAGTATTTTAAAAAATTATTATTTGTGTGCATATATATTTATACAGAATTTAATATATTTCAAAATAAACACAAAATTTGATAAACAAAAAATTTTTTGAAATTTTTATTAAGTTATAAAAAATTTAAGTTTGCATTAGAAACGGAGAATGAGATAATTTTATTTCTGTCATCTCATTCTGTCCTTACCTCGCTTTATTTAATGCAAATTTAAATTGTTCATAATTTAATAAATAAATCTCAATAAATATTTTCATCAATCCATTCTGTTTTTAGATTTTTATATATAATTTTATATGATATAAGTGTCAGGATTATTTATTATTAATTAATAAAAATTAAAATAACTTTATTATTTTTGATAACATATATGCTAAAAAATAATTGTATTCATTAATTTATTATTAATTATTATTTTTAATAATTTATAAAGTTTATATAATTAATATGCATTTGAGAATTAAATTGAATGATATATGTATTTTGATAATTATTAGATTAGTTTTATTTTTACATAATTTAGAATATCTAGATAGTAAAATTTACAATTATTACCAATAAAATTTACTAATATTAATAAGACTAAATTATTATCATTAGCAATTATTATAATTTTCTGCTATTGTTATTAATTGAAATTTTTTTAAAAATATTTCTAATGCACTACCATTTTAGAAAATGCAAATGAATTCATTCAAAATACTAATTTATTATCAATTATATTGATTAGTAACTAAAGGATAAATAATTAAAAGATGTTTAATTTAATATATTTTTTTGTAGCACCACCAGATTGTGAAGCTGGTCAAATCACTTGTGGCCAGTACATTTTTAATAAAACTTATTGTATACCTCCACATCAGCGATGTGACATGACTGTTGATTGTGTCGATGGAACTGATGAAGCTGGTTGCAGTAAGTATTTATTACTTTATTTATACATGATTAATACTGAAAGATAAAATATATAGTATCCAAATTATAGAATGATAATTATAAAATAACATTAATTTTTAATTATTTTTAAATAATATAATATTACATCGTTTATAATTTATAATTTATAATTATACATATATATACATACACTATTTGTCTTTAGATTATTTAATTTAATATTCTTATATCTAAAATTTTATTGTATTATTTATTTATTTTAAAATCGCTTGAAAGATAAAATCAAAATTATTAAATCAAATTATTGACTGCAACTGTTGAAAAGATTACAGGAAATGTCAACCGGATGATTTTCGATGTGGAAGTTCAACACCAGAGCTTTGTATCCCAAAAGAGAAGAAATGCGATGGTTATTTGGATTGTCGAAATGGTCATGATGAGGAGAAATGTGAGAACAATTCGAAACCAGCTTGTAGGTTAGATCAATTCAGGTGTAATTCCACGCAACGTTGTATCGAACAATCAGCCAGGTGTAATTACAAAGATGACTGCGGAGACAATAGTGACGAGGAAAATTGCAGTATGTTTCAATTTTGTAATTATTTTAAATTGTTTGACTTATTTTATCAGTCTAAAGATTTTCTATATCTGAATTTTTAAAATTTAGAAATTTTTTCGACTATAAAAAAAAAGATTTAAAATTTCGATATAAAAAATTTCTAAATGAAGAAATTTTTTGTGATCTAATGATTTTTTAGGATTTAATGACGTGTATTCTAAAGATTTTCTATATTTAACAAATTTCTGAATTTTTTAGAAATAAACTTTTTGAATCTAAGAATTTTTTTATAGTCTTGTAATATATTTTAAAATATATATATATTTAATAATAAATATATTTTATAATATATTTTAAGGGAATCACCATAATATTACATTAATAATTTCATTTCATTTTTGGCCATAAATTATTCATTTAATAATATCTATTATTAAAGATTAAGAACAATTTCAGATTTTCAACAATGTACGATGGACCAATTTCGTTGTGCAAATTCTCTTTGCATACCACGATCTTATGTTTGTGACGGTTATAAAGATTGTCATGACGGATCTGATGAGAAGTCTTGTACTACAACCTCTTGTCCTCAAAACAAATTCGTATGTCCTAGAGGAACGACTGATGGCAAACCACTTTGCATAGATCGATCTCAAATTTGTGATGGAAAAACTGATTGTGAAGATAAGGCAGACGAAGAAGCTACTTGTTGTAAGTGTTATATTTTTTATAAAAATCTTTAAAAATTTATTAATTAGAAATAGAAATAAATAATGAATTCTATGAAGACAAATCTATAATTTATTAATTAAATAAAAAATAATATTTGTTTTGTTTTAATTGATATGCTATAATGTGGATCTTCAGATCAGGTATAATTATACAATACTTTCTGTTTCAAAAATCTTGATAATAAATAGATATTTTATAATTATTTATTTTGTTTGTTTACAGCATCGGTAATATGTACTTCACTAGCATGTCGATATAAATGTCGGGCATCTCCCACAGGAGGAGTCTGTTATTGTCCTGCAGGTTGGATTCTTGCAAATGATTCGACAACTTGTATAGGTATGTATATGTTAAATCGTTTTATAAAGAAATAAAAAAGCTAAATAAGCTTTTTATTATTCCACTATAGATCGTGATGAATGCTCAGAATGGGGTTTCTGTGAACAATTATGCAAGAATACAGAAGGTTCTTACACTTGCAGTTGTGCTCCAGGTTTTATATTACAGGGACTCAACAAGTGTCGAGCTCAACAACATCCTGGTGTGAAATTAGAACTGTTAGTTGCTCAAGAGAAAGCTGTATGGAGGATGTCTTCTAATGGAGAAGATAGAACTATTGTTGCCAATACTACTAGCGCTAGTGGAGTAGATTATCTCTATTCTAGAGATTTGCTTTTCTGGAGTGATGTTAAAACGAAGAAAGTGCACTCAGAACCTTTAAATGGTGAAGGTTCTAGTTCTAGAGTGGCTATATATTTAACAAGTTCATGGGGACCAGTTTCTATTGCAGTAGATTGGATAGGAGAAAAATTATATGTAGTAGATTCAGTAGTCCAAAAAATCGACGTGCTTGAATTAGATGGAAGGTACCATGGTATTGCATTGAGTTCCAATCTGACAAATCCAACAGATATTGGTCTAGATCCTACAGTGGGTTTGATGTTTATAGCTGATAGTAAACGAGTTTTAAGAGCCAACATGGATGGAACTGTAGATTTCCCAATCATTTTCGAAGCAGCATATAAAGTATCTGGCATTGCTGTAGACGTGATTGCTCGAAGAATTTTTTGGTGTGATTCCCAACTGGACTATATTGAAACTGCTGATTATTTAGGAAGAAATAGAGTAATGGTACTTAGGGGAACACATACACCATCTCCAACGAGATTGACACTTTTTGAGAACAGGATCTATTGGACAGACGGCACAAAACAGGCCATTATGAGTGTAGACAAAACAGAGGGTGATTATTCTATACGAACGATTTATAAAATGAGAGATGCTAAAGCTATCAAAATCTTGCATCCTTTGACTCAGCCAATGGTTTCTAATCCTTGTGGAAATAATAATGGTGGCTGTCAACATATGTGTATAGTAACTGCAGCTAGTGATCAAGAAAATAGATTAGGTTATCGATGCGCTTGTGACATAGGATGGAGATTATCCAATGACCAAAGAAATTGTAATTTGGTGCAAGAATTCTTAATGTATTCACAACAAAGATTTATTAAAGGCAGAGTATTAGATCCTGTAATGGAAGGATTTAGCGATGCTATCTCACCTGTAGTTTCCAGAAGAGCCAGATTCGTTGGTCTAGATTATGATGCATATGATCAATATATTTATTATAGTGATGTTTTGCAAGATGTAATTTATAGAGTTCGCCAAAGTGGCGCTGGTCGAGAAGTTGTATTAGCTAGTCAGAATGAAGGTGTAGAAGGACTTGCAGTAGATTGGGTTGCCAAGAATCTATATTACATCGATTCTAGAAAAGGTACATTGAATGTCTTGAGTACTAGAAATGTCACATATCGCAGAACATTACTAAAGAATTTGAAACGACCAAGAGCCATTGTAATCCATCCTAATCAGGGATATATTTTTTTTTCTGAATGGGATAGACCTGCAAACATTAGTAGAGCTTATACTGATGGTTCTAACTTGATAGTTTTTAAAAATTTAAGTCTGGGCTGGCCAAATGGTTTAGCCATTGATTTTGCAAAAGATAGATTGTACTGGTGTGATGCTCTCTTGGATCATGTACAACATTCTAATCTAAATGGTACTGATGTAAGATCAGTTAAATCTAAACTAATTAGACATCCTTTTTCTATGGCTATCTATGAACAGTGGATGTATATTACTGATTGGCGATTAGATGCTATTATTCGACTCCATAAAGAAACTGGAGAACAAGAATCTATTCTCGTTCGTCAACCTGAAACGAATAGACTTTATGGTGTGAAAGTCTATAGTCGTTCAATTCAAACTTTTTTACATGATCATCCATGTTTTAATGATAATGGAGGTTGTGAGAAACTATGCTTTGCTATTCCTCAAAATAATACTAATAAATATGGTATTACTAGATTAACTAAAGTTTGTGGTTGTCCTTATGGCGAACGTATTCAAGAGAATGGCAAAACTTGTGCACCTGATCCAGAAGCTGAACCACCACTTGAAGCTTGTCCTAATACTTGGGACTTTACATGTGCCAATCAGAGGTGCATATCACATGCCTGGGTTTGTGATGGTGAAAATGACTGTTTAGATAACAGTGATGAACGGAACTGTACCAAACCAACTTGTGCTCCTAATCAATTTCAGTGCAAGTCTGGTAGATGTGTTCCTATGAGCTTCCTTTGTGACTCTGAAAATGATTGTGGAGATTACAGTGATGAAGCTTCTTGTCCAAATGTGACTTGTACCGCCAACCAATTTGCTTGTGCTAATAACAGATGTATACCTAATACATGGAAATGTGATTCTGAAAATGATTGCGGTGATAGTTCTGATGAAGGAGACTTTTGCGTAGCAAAAACTTGTTCCTATTTTCAATTCACTTGTCCAAGATCAGGTCATTGCATTCCACGATCTTGGGTCTGTGATGGCGATAACGATTGTTTTGACCAACAAGATGAAATGGATTGTCCACCAGTTACTTGTCTCAGCACTCAATTTACTTGTGCTGACCAGAAGATGTGCGTTCTTGATTCGTACAAATGTGATGGAATATCTGATTGTAATGATGGCAGTGATGAAGTTGGCTGTCCATCCTTAGCACCTGATCAATGTAACACTGATAAGCAATTTCAATGTGTTAGTTCAGCGATTTGCATCCCAAGAAGTTGGTATTGTGATGGAACTCCAGATTGTCCAGACAGATCTGATGAACCAGCTTCTTGTGGGCAAGTTGGCTGTCAACCAGGTTTCTTCAAATGTCGTAATGAGAAATGTGTATTTAAAGCATATATCTGTGATGGAAAAGATGATTGTGGTGATGGATCTGATGAAGATACTGAATTGCATGCGTGTACTGCACCTGAATTCAAATGTGATTCACAACAATGGAAATGTCCAAATGTAACTAATATATGTGTGAATATAACTAGTGTTTGCGATAACAAATTTGATTGCCCTAATGGCGCAGATGAAGGTCCAGCATGCAATTTTCAAGAATGCGAATATAGAGGAGGTTACTGTAGTAATGATTGCATTGAAACACCTTTAGGTAAACAATGCACATGTCCTTCAGGGGAAGAACTCAATAAAGATGGATATACTTGTGAAGATTTGAACGAATGTGAACCTCCAGGACGCTGTTCTCAGATTTGTGTTAACATTAAACGTGGATACTATTGTAACTGTGTTGAAGGATATACTTTAGAGAAGGATAAGCATACTTGTAAGGCATTTAATCACAGTGTTGCCTTTTTGATCATATCTAACAGACATACAATTCTGGTTGCTGATCTTCAGGATCAAGCATTAGAAAGGGTACCAATTAATGTAGAGAATGTTGTAGCAACTGCTAGTAATATGCATACAGGTACCATTTTTTGGTCAGATATGAAACTGAAAAAAATATCAAGATTGGATAGAGGTAGTGATCCTGAAGATGTGATTTCAACTGGATTGGATTTAGTGGAAGGTCTTGCTTATGACTGGATAGGTCATAATTTATATTGGTTGGATTCCAAACTGAATACTATTGAAGTAGCCAAAGAAACTGGTTCTAATAGAATGATATTGGTTAAAGAAAATATTACTCAACCTAGAGGAATGTGTTTGGATCCTAGTCCTGGAGCAAGATGGCTCTTTTGGACAGATTGGGGTGAAAATCCTAGAATTGAAAGAATTGGTATGGATGGTACCAATAGATCAACAATTATTAACACTAAAATTTATTGGCCAAATGGCCTTGCTTTAGATATTGCGAATAAGCGAATATATTTTGCTGATAGTAAGTTAGATTTTATTGATACTTGTCTTTATGACGGTAGTAAAAGAATTCAAGTATTAGCTAGTTCCCATTATTTGTTGCATCCTCATTCTTTAACATTATTTGAGGATACTATGTATTGGACAGACAGACAATTGAATAGAGTACTCTCAGCTCATAAATTCTATGGTGTAAACCAAACTGTGGTATCTCACTTGATATCTCAACCTTTATCAATACATGTTCATCACCCTGTTCTACAACCAATCACTGCAAATCCTTGTGCAAATAGTACCTGTGATCATTTGTGCCTGTTATCTCCTACTAAACCTCAAGGTTACACTTGTAAATGTCAAGTTGGATTCAGATTATTCAATGGACAATGCTTGGAAGAGGAGATACCTTATTTAATGGTTTTACGAGGCTCTCAAATTGTGGATGTTTCTTTATTACCAAGAAGTATTAAAACTGGTTATATAACTCCAGTTGTTGGAGTGGAGAGTGGTAAATTTATAGATTATGATAAAAAAGAAAGAATGATCTATTGGTTACAAACTAAAGATGATGATGATGAGAATGGTACTATTTATACAACTCCTTATAATGGTGGTAATAGAACAGAATTCCCTAATGCTTCTGGTGAAAGTGGCATTGTTGGAGCTCCATCTGCAATGGCATTTGATTGGTTAGGAAGGAATTTGTTCATAGGAAACAAATATGCTTCTAATATAGAAGCTATAAAAATAGATGGAAAAACTAGATATCGAACAATAGTACTTGCTAATGATGGCAATAAAACTTCTGTAGCCAAACCAAAGGCTATGTGCGTTGATCCCCTTGAAGGACATATATTCTGGGTAGACGATGGCAGTTTTGGCATTCCTACGAAAATTGGAAGAGTTAATATGGATGGTACTAATCCCATTATTTTAGTTGATAACGTGGAAAGACCAGAAGCTATTACAATTGATATTCCAACTAAGACTATTTACTTCAGTTCATTATATCCAGCTCTGATTATGGCACTATCAACTGACGGACGAAATCTGAGAACTATAGTATCACAAAACATTGCATTGCCAAAAGCACTTGCTGTTCATGATTCTAGATTGTACTTTCTTGATCCACTGTATGATAAAATAGAAAGAGTAGATTTGCCTGATGGAGGTAATCCTACTACAATAATTGATAATGATTCTGAGCTTAAGACATTGACTATTTATAAGAAACGAGTTACTGGAGATCATCCATGTTTTATAAATAATGGTGGTTGTGAACAAATCTGTCTTCCAGCTTCTGGAGGTACTAGAGTATGTGCTTGTGGTATGGAATACCGTAAAGTCAGTGACACTTCTTGTGAACCTTTTAAGACTTTTGCAGTAGTTACTCAACTGGATGTTGCTAGAGGATACAGTTTAAAAGATGCAAAAGAAGCAATGGTACCAATCTCTGGTATGGGTCATCATATTCTTCATGTAGACGTTTATACTGCAGGCAACTGGATTTATTGGGTAGAGTTCAATCGTGGAATGTGGAATGGAATATTTCGTGTAAGACCAAATGGTACTGAATTACAGCATATTGTAAAACAAGGTATAGGTTCAAATGGTATTAGAGGTTTAGCTATTGATTGGATTGCTGAAAATATGTATTTTACTAATGTCTTCCCTCATGATAATTATGTGGAAGTATGTAAATTAGATGGCAGTAATAGAAAAGTATTAGTGAAGAAAACTACAGATTCTCCTAGAGAATTAGCCGTAAATCCCATTAAAAAATATCTTTATTGGATAGATTATGGACAATATCCAAGATTAGGTAAAGCCTATTTGGATGGAAGTAATTGGATGCCTATAGTTACATCTGGTATTAGCACTCCACGTGATATAACTATTGATCCTACTACACATGATGTATATTGGGTAGACTCTAAACAAGACACTATTCAAAAAGTTTCATATACTGGTGGAAATCGTCAAATAATTAGACGGAATCTACCTAATCCTATGGGTGTTGCTATTTATGGTAATGATGTCTATTGGGTTGACAGAAACTTAGGAACAGTATTCAAGGCTAGCAAGCAGAGTGATATCAATTTGCCAACAACAGTGAGATCGAATTTACCTAAATTAAGGGATATTGTTATGTTTGATCAGAATAGTCAACCTCCAGATCCAACAAATCCTTGTTCATCAAGTGGAAATGCAGGCTGTAAACAACTCTGTTTTGCTATGCCTAAAGAAAATTCAGTTCCTTTCAAATGCGAATGCGCAGTTGGTAAATTAGCAGTAGATGGAAAAAACTGCGAAAATGTTAATGAATATTTAGTATTCGCTACGAGGACAGAGATTAGAGCTATTGGTTTAGATCCACAAAATACGACTATACCATTTAATTCGATTGGAAATCTAACTAATGTAGTGGGCGTGGATTTCGATTATCAAGACAAAAAGTTATTATTTACTCAAATTAGGCCTTGGGCTAAAATAGCGTGGATGCAGGCAGAAAATCCTTCTTCTTCTGAGATTCATACACTAATTAGCAAAGGAATCAATCCTGAAGGCATCTCTTATGATTGGACACAAAAGAAAGTTTATTGGACAGATTCATCAAATAATAGTATTTATGCAATGGATTTAAATGGATCAAATCTAGTGATGATTGCCAGAGTAGATAGACCTAGAGCTATAGTAGTTGATCCTTGTAATGGATCACTATATTTTACTGATTGGGGTCGTTTTGGAACATCAGGAAAGATTTTTAAAACTACAATGGCTGGTTCTTTGAAGAAGGCTGTTATTGATAAAGATCTTTCTCAGCCTAGTGGTTTGGCAATTGATTATGAAGATCGTATGCTATATTGGACTGATGCAGTTAGAGAAAAGATAGAACGTTCAGAATTGGATGGAAGTAATCGCCAAATCTTAGTTAGTGCAACAATATATCCTTTTGCCATAACAGTTTTCAGAGAGCATATTTATTGGACAGATCTACAATTAAGAGGAGTCTATCGCGCTGAGAAGCATACAGGAGCAAATAAAGTAGAATTAGTAAAACGATTGGAAGATTCACCTAGAGACTTACATATTTATTCAGCAGCTAGACAACAATGCAGGATAAATCCTTGTAATATTTCAAATGGTGGTTGTGATCAATCTTGTCATCCAGGTATAAATGGCTCAGCAGAATGTAAGTGTGATGATAATAGCAGATTAGTAAATGAGGACAGAATGTGTGTTCCCAAAAATGTAACCTGTGACTCTAGTAAATTTGCCTGTAGAAATGGTCGTTGTATTTCAAGAATGTGGGCATGCGATGGTGATGACGATTGTGGCGATGGTTCTGATGAAGATAGTAATTATTGTTCTTATCATTCATGCAGTCCTAATGAATTCAGATGTAATAATGGCAGATGCATATTTAAAACTTGGAAATGTGATCATGAGAATGATTGCCGTGATGGCAGTGATGAAGAAGGCTGTGTATATCCTCCTTGTGCTGCTGGAGAATTTACTTGCGCCAATTATCGCTGTATTCCTCAATCACAGGTTTGCAATGGTATTAATGATTGTAAAGATAATGTAACATCAGATGAGACCCATGAACGCTGTCCAAGAAATACTACATGTCCACCTAATCACCTGAAATGTGAAAAAACTAATATATGTGTAGAACCATATTGGCTTTGTGATGGAGATAATGATTGTGGAGATAATAGTGATGAAAATCCATTACATTGTGCTCAAAGAACTTGTCCTCAGAGTTCTTTTAGGTGTCCTAATCATAGATGCATTCCAGCTACTTGGTATTGTGATGGAGATGATGATTGTCTGGATGGCAGTGATGAACCACCTGGTTATTGTCAATCAGAAGGTAGAACTTGTTTTGGAGATTTATTTACTTGTGATAATGGAAATTGCATACCTAGAATTTACATCTGTGATGGAGACAATGATTGTTTGGATTATTCTGATGAAGATGAACGTCACCAATGCAATGATAGAAAGTGTGATGAGGAAACTGAGTTTACTTGTACTGCAAATAAAGTGTGGCACAGAGCACAATGTATCCCAAAAAAATGGTTGTGTGATGGGGATCCAGATTGTGTAGATGGAGCTGATGAAAATGTGACATTGCATCATTGTCCTACTCCAACACCTTGTGCTGAAAATCAATTCACCTGTGACAATGGACGTTGTTTAAATCAGAATTGGTTGTGTGATCATGATAATGATTGTGGTGATGGTAGTGATGAAGGGAAATTCTGTAATACTAGATATAAACCTTGTACTAATCAAGAGTTTACTTGTCATAACTTTAAATGTATAAGAAAGCAATTTCATTGTGATGGTCAAGATGATTGTGGTGATCATTCTGATGAAGATGGATGTCGTAAGTAATGTATTGATATATAAATCATTTAAGAACTATAAATTATATATAAAAACTTATTAAATTATTCTTTTTTTAATTTATAGCACCAAAGATGAAAAACATGACCTGTTTAAATCCAAAAGAATTCATGTGCGCAAATGGAAATTGTATTGATCAACAATTAGTTTGTAATAAGGAACCTGATTGTGCAGATGAAAGTGATGAACCTGCTCATTGTAATGTAGACGAATGTGCAATGGTAGAAATGAATCAGTGTGCTCATAAATGTATTGATACACCAACAAGTTATTATTGTGAATGTAATCCAGGTTATAGACTTTTAGCAGATGGTAAAGCCTGTGAAGATATAGACGAATGTGTAGAAACACCACAAGTATGTAGTCAACAATGTCAAAATACACCAGGAAGCTTTTATTGTAAGTGTAATCATTACTGGTACGAACGTGCTGCCGATGAGCATACTTGCAAGAGAAGAGACAATATTACACCATGGATTATTTTTACAAATAAATACTATGTCAGAAATATGTCTATTGATGCTCTCAATTATAGTCTGATGCACCAGGATCTCATAAATGTTGTTGCTTTGGATGCTGATTATGCTGATCAAATGCTCTATTTTTGTGATGTTACTGCTAAAACAATTTTCAGGTTAATTCAAGTGGTTTATTTTAAAAAATAGTTTACTCAAAATCGATAAAACTAATTTTTTCATAATTTTTTCTTGCAGAGCACCTATTGCAGGAGGAGAAAAAGAGGCGATTATTAGACATGATAGTCTTGGTTTGGAAGGAATAGCAATCGATTGGATAGGACGCAAACTTTACTGGCTTGATCGTCATGCTAAACATTTAGATGTTGCTGAACTTAATGGTACCAACAGGAAGACTTTATTAACTGGTATAGCTGATCCACGTGCCATTGTTGTTCATCCTGGTACGGGATATTTGTACTTCACTTCATGGCATCTTCAGGTAATTTTTATTGATCTCAAATTAAATGTATAAAACTTTAAGGTATGAAATATTATTCAATATAATAATCATTCTAATTTTCAGGCTTACATAGGAAAAATGGGAATGGATGGCAGTAATTTCACAAGGATTCTTACTTGGGAAGATGATATAGCTTGGCCCAATGCTTTGACTATTGATTATTTCACTGATAAAATTTTTTGGGCAGATGCTCATTTAGATTATATTGCATTTGCTGACTTGGAAGGTCATAATAGGCGCAAAGTTCTTTCTGGAACTGCTGTACCTCATGTTTTTGCTATTACTATATTTGATGATTTTATTTTCTGGACTGATTGGAACTTGAAGGCCATTAGTAGAGCAGAAAAGTTTTCTGGATATAATTTACGTGTTCTTAGAAATACAACTCATAGACCATATGACATTCATGCATATCATCCTTTAAGACAATTACCTTACAACAATCCTTGCAATGAAAATAATGGTGGATGCTCTCATTTATGTTTAATTTCACCACCTGCAAGTTCTTATTTATTAGAAGGCTATGGTCAACCTGGTGTAACATCATATAAATGCAAATGCCCTAATCAGTTTGTGTTGGATAAAGATGGAAAGACCTGTACAGCTAATTGTACTGCTGGTCAACATAAATGTGGTCCTCCAGATGAAAAATGTATTCCATGGTATTGGAAGTAAGTATAAAAATATATTATAATAATACAATTTTAATAAATATAATTAATTAAATTATTTATTAATTTATTTTCAAGATGTGATGGTGAAAAAGATTGTAAGGATGGTTCAGACGAACCTATCAGTTGTCCAGCACGTGTTTGTCGACCTAGTGTTTTCCAGTGTGCAAATGGTAATTGTAGACCTAGTGTGGCTGTTTGTGATGGCGCAGATGATTGTGGAGATAAAAGTGATGAGGCTCATTGTAGTCTAGAATGTGGCGAATTAGAATTTAAATGTAAATCCAATGGACGTTGCATTCATGAGTCTTGGAAATGCGATGGAGACGCTGATTGTAAGGACGGCAGTGATGAAGATCCTGCTATTTGTCGTAAGTATTTTTTTTTATATGTTTCTACATATTTTTATGCATATTATAATTATGTATATGTATATTATGTATATTTTATGCATAATTATGTAAAAATTATTTCATCAAAAAATTTTTTTAATTTAGATAATCGACCATGTGATCCAAACACAGAATTTACTTGCAAAAATAACAGATGTATTCAGAAAGTGTGGATGTGTGACTCTGACAATGATTGTGGTGATGATAGCGATGAACCAGCGTATATGTGTCGTCAAAGGAATTGTACTACCGGTTGGCAACGTTGTCCAGGTCACGCTAATTATCGTTGTATACCGAAATGGCTCTTCTGTGATGGCAAAGATGATTGTCGAGATGGTTCTGATGAGCTTGCTGAGAATTGTCCCAAATGTGATCCTGAAATGGATTTTAAA
>NW_006263307.1:222032-222780 GCF_000469605.1 Apis dorsata | reverse complement strand
TGCACTAATAACAGATGTGTACCCAAACAATGGCTCTGTGACTTTGCTGATGATTGTGGAGATGGTAGTGATGAAGCTGAAACAATGTGTAAGAACCGTTATAGAGAATGTTCAGAGTCTGAGTTCCGATGTGATAATGGCAAATGTATTGCCTCCAGATGGAGGTGTGATTCTGAAGATGATTGCGGCGATAATAGTGATGAGAATGGTTGTCAAGAATTCGTATGCAAAAATGATACATTCCAGTGTGCAAGTGGTCATTGTATAGCATCATATTTAAGATGTGATGGAACACGAGATTGCAGAGATATGAGTGATGAAATTGGATGTCCACCAAGATATCCAGGAGGAAGATATTGCCCACAATCTAGATTCCAATGTGATAACAACCTCTGTGTTTATCTCTCTGATATATGCGACGGAAGTGATGATTGTGGTGACGGTTCTGATGAAAATACCAATATGTGTGGTATGATTTTTTTTTTATTTTTTTAAATATCGAATAAATGATATAGAAGTTTGTTAACATTTAATAAAATTCTACAGCAAACTTCAAGTGTGATACAACTAGGAGATTCCAATGCGCCAATCACAAATGTATTGCTAAATATCAATTATGTGATGGTATTGATAATTGTGGTGATGGTTCTGATGAAAATAACATGACTATGTGTGCATCCAGAGTTCGTCCATGTGATGCTATAACCGAATATACATGTGCTAATAAGAAGTGTATTGAGCGAACGAA
>NW_006263307.1:216522-221945 GCF_000469605.1 Apis dorsata | reverse complement strand
GCTCTGTGACTTTGCTGATGATTGTGGAGATTCCTCTGATGAACTTGGTTGTCGTAAGTTTAATAATCTAATTAATATTAAATTTATTACAGAAATTTAAATGATTCAATATATTCACTTGTTTCCATTATCCATAGATCACAATAAACCCTGTTTGGACAGCAATAAAGGTGGTTGTTCTCATTATTGTCACAATATTACTGAAGGTGGATATATTTGTGCTTGTTATCCGGGTTACATAATCTCACAAAATAATCGAAAACATTGCGAGGACATTGATGAATGTGTTACTGGCCAACACCAATGCTCTCAACTTTGTACTAATTTAAATGGCACTTATTCTTGCTCTTGCAGACAAGGCTTCGAATTATCTGATAATCGTAGTGGTGTATGCAGAGCTGTAGATACTAACATGATGATTCTATTTGCTAATGGTCCAGGAATCAGAGCTTATGATCCTTATGATAAACAAGAAATTGAGGTTATTGCGAATGAAAAAAGAGTACAGGCTCTAGATTTTGATCCTAAATCAGAATACATATTCTGGATTGATGGTTATGATAATTCCATTAAAAGATCATATATGGTAAATGCTAAGGATGGACAAGTGAAGATTGGATATGCTCAGGATCTTAATATAAAAAGTACTTTCTTCTTTAATTTATGATATTATGTTATTATAAAATATATTATGCAATAATTTAAAATAATTTATGTAGGTGAATCAGGTCTCACGAGTTTGGCAATGGATTGGATTTCTGGTAATCTCTATTGGACAGAATTTGATTCTTCAGGAACGACGTTATTTGGAAGAATAATGGTCTCAAAAGCAGACGGTAGATATCGTCGAAGTTTGATAACAGTTGGCTTAGAAATTCCAACTTCCATTGTAGTCGATCCAGAATTGGGTAAAGCTATTTGGGCAGATGCTGGTAGTCAGCCCAAAATCGAAATTGCTTGGATGGATGGTGATAGACGGAAACAATTAGTCTCTGATCGAATTGGACAACCTATAGCACTCACCATTGATTATTCTATGCAACATGTCCTTTATTGGGCTGATAGTAAACTTAACACCATTGAATCTATTGAACAAGTAAATTTCAATAATTTTATTTAATTCAGTTTATTGAATTCAGTCTCATTCATTTCCAAAAATATTAATTTTTCTTTAGGATGGATCAAATAGAAAAGTAATCCTTAAAGGGGACAGTTTGAAACATCCAATTTCTTTGGATGTTTTTGAAAATAGTTTGTATTGGATAACAAAGAGAACTGGTGAATTAATCAGACAAGATAAATTTGGTAGAGGCGTGCCAGAGATTATTGTCAAGCATGTGCCTAACTCAGGAGGAGTTAAAGTGTATCATCAACAAAGATATAATATTTCCTTAAGGAATCTTTGTCACGAAGATCAATGTACACATTTGTGTGTTCCTATTCCTGGTGGTAATCGGTGTCTTTGCTCAGATAGTATTGGTCCTCTTCAACAAAGAGAGACTATACGATCAAACGAACGTCATTGTGATGCAACTAATGAAAGACCTCTTCCTGCACCGAGAATTTGTCCTTGTAGAAATGGTGGATTATGTCAAGAAATCGAAGATAAATTGCAATGTGATTGTCCAGCTCCATTTCATGGAGAATTCTGTGAGATTATGTTAGGAGCTAGGTCCACTAATGTCACTGCTGCCATTGTAATACCTATTGTTGTTTCTATTTTGGTTCTATTTGGAGCTGCAGCTATTATTATGGTACTGAAGAAGCGACCTTTGTGAGTTTTTTTCTTATTTTCTTTATGTTAAATTTTCTAAATTTGGAATGTTGGTAGACACAATTATTTATAATAAAATTCTTATTAATTTTAATGATTTGGAGATATATATAAGGTATGTAATATTATTATATCCTAAGTATTAATAGGATATCCTATTATATCTTAAATATTGATATTTACAATTAAACTTTATTATAAATAATGACCACTAAAATTCTTTATTTTTAAAATATTTTTATTTTAATTAATAAATGATGAATAATGATTAATGATTTTTGTAGTGGAAAACCTGGAGGTCTTGGTAGTTTAACTGGTGCTCAAAGTGTATCCTTCAGGCAAGGAAGTAATGTTGAATTTGGCATACCTGCTCACGAAAGAATGGTATGTATTATAATTGTAATGTATTATAATATAACTATTTCTACATTTTATATATTTATAATATTTTAAAATTTTAAAATAATTACGAGTGATATTAAGTAATATTAAATAATATTAAATAATATTAAATATTATAAATATAATATGTAGTCTTTATATGTAGTTCTTATATATAATTCTTATTATATTATTGTATATTATTGTGTATTATATTATTAAATAGGAACCTCTGGATGTGGAATACAATCTTGGTGATGTTAGTAACAAAAACAGGGATTTCAGTAATCCCATGTATGATGCAGTGAATACAGAAACAGGTGCAACAAATGGTACTGGTGCAAGCAGCAGATATGAACTACCAGCTGAAATGAAACCATCTAGTATTCAGCATAAAGAGCCACCACAGTTGCATTTAAAAAGAAGAGAGCTTGATCCAACAGCCATTGATTCGGGAAAAGACACACAACAGTTGGTCGAGGAAGACAAGTCCGAGTGTTAGATAGTTTAACAATTTTGTGCAGTGATGTAGTTAGAATTTTCTGATGATTTTAAAAAGAACAGACTCACTTAAATAACATATTGATTTAAGAATTTAATGAATGATAATGTGATGTATCTATTTACAAATTTATTATAATTGTTATTTATATCTGAAAACATGTTATCGATTTAGAACATAATAACTATCAATATTTTATAAATTGAAATAGTTCCGAATCGTGTTATTTTATGGTATAGGATTTTTTAATATTCATATAAGTATTATTTATCTTTGACAAAGGAATTTTTCATAAAGCACAAGACTGAATATATTCGATATATTTTTTATAATTTTTACATGTCTTTGTAAAATTCTAGAAAGAAATATGATAAAATTATAATTAAATTTAAATTATATAATTAAATTTATAACTTATTTACAGAAAGTTTAAAAAATAAGGAGATATAAAAGTGCATCTGACTACGTCACTGCTTCTATAGGAATACTCTCGCATCTATAATACTTTTATCTCAATATAATTTCAATTAATGATGTTGAAAGAATAGTCAACAAAATTGAATACATTAAAACAGAAAAAAAAATAATAACATTAACAAAATGAGGGAAAAATGTATTCATTTTTTTGTTATGTATTGAGATTAAAGTGCAATTAGTGACGAGTTTATGTCATCTTAGGTGCGATTTGTAAGTCTTGTAAATATGATTATCACAAAATATTAACTTCACATTGTCCTTGTACCATAACGAACGAAACATTCCATATTATTTTTTTTTTGAAGAGGCGAATTAGAATGGGTTTTAAGGGACTATACGTTTAAAAAAAATCTCGATAAACGAGTTACTTTACTTATTAAGCGTTTTCTTCGTGATCTAGAGGGAAACGAATCTATTTTGGAAAAGGAAAAATTGTTTTCTCTTTTCCAGTTTATTTGATCACATGTGAATGTTATTATATGTGTTTGTACATTTTTTTATGCGCAAGGAATGTCAGTGTACAGTTTTTCTTCCGTAACAACTGTGATTGTAAAAATTACAAATTGGATTCGAATATGCAAGGTGAATATTTTAAACAAAGTGTACTCATTTTTTGTACACCCTAAATATGAGTGAGAAAAGAAATCTTTTTATATTATTTCTTTCTTTCTTAAAGATTTATTTTTTAATACAGTAGAATCTCGATTATAGAAAAAACTAAACATATTTATAAGATGTATAATTTCAGAATTTATGTATTTTTGTTGTTATATATTGCATAAAAAATTATACAGATTGTTAAATCTAATTCTTGATCAGTAACTTTTTTTTCCAACATTCATTTATTATCAAGTTAATAAAATTTTCTAGATATCAAACTTATATTTATTTTCGAGTTAAATACTATATATTTTACAAATCATAACAGTAATTTACAAATTTATCAATTTATAATTTATATTTTAATTCTAAAAAGTAATGTTAAATAATATATTACTTGGTTATCTTAAAAAATTCTATATGATTCTATGATTATTTAATCAAGTTTCTACTGTAAACTAATTATTTAATATTTTATAATTTTTTTTAATATAATGTAAAACATACATTGTATATAGATTTTACAAATCAATGAAGAAAATCACTGACTCATCTTCTTTATAAATTATATACAAAGTTATATAAATAAAAAAGTCTATATATAAATATAAATATATATGTACGTATATGTATGTATATGAGTATAGATAAATTAATCATTATCAAGAATGACTTTATCTCTTGGGCAGGGCTCTAGAGTGTTTTAATTATTATTTTTAACTATATCAGTATTTTCTGTATTTTTTATTGAGATATGATAATTGTTCATATATATATATATACATGCGTGTGTATGCGTGTGCGTGCGTGCGTGCGTGTGTGTGTGTATGTATATATATATATATACACATATATATACATACACACACACACACATATATATATATATATCGTTTGAGCAATTGAGTAATTAAACAGGTACCGTCCAAGAATAAACATTGAATTTTATCATTGTACATTCCTCCTACCTGTAAATAGATTTAATTGTGAAAATAGAATGGAGAACAATTAAGAATAATATTCTTTATAAAAACAAGTTTATTTGATGTTATAAATAATTTAATGAACGTACAAAAAGGAAACTATAAACCAGTTATATATTATTTTAGTTATATATTAATATTATTATTAAAGTCTGAAATTATAAAATTAAGAAATGAAATATAAATAATTATTTTGTTATAAGGAATATAAAATAATAATTAAAATATAAAAATATTAAATAATCTTAATTAAAAAATATTTTTAATAAAATTGTACAGCTTCTTAATTCATGTTTTTGTAATTAAAAAAACATTAGTTATAATTTTATAATAAAAATTTAATTAGAATGACATCATAATTTAGTAAATTCAGAATTATATTGTTATATTTGAATATATAAAAATTTTATATATTATTTTCTATGCTATATAGTTTTTATCAGTTTTTATTATTTAAAATATATATTTAAACAATTAAAATCAAAAATGTAAAATTCATCAATTTAACGAAATTTTTTATTAAATGTATATGTATATCATATACATTTAATGTATATCATATATGTATATACATATATGTATATCATAAATTATAAGATATCTTTTAAAATGCATTTGCATTTATAATAAATATAATAATAATAATAATAATAATAATAATAATAATAATATTAGAAAGAAAAATTTTATAATCATATGAGAATTA
>NW_006263307.1:176964-216325 GCF_000469605.1 Apis dorsata | reverse complement strand
ATATATATTATAATTTATTAATTGATAAATTTTCCTATATTTTTATATTTACATAATATTAACTCACTAAGAAATAATATGTAAAAATTGAGTAAATATTTTATTAAAATATGTAAAAAGAAATTAAAAATGAAATGTCTTAATGTGTTAATGATTGTGAAATTAATATTTAAAAGTAATAAATGTGATAGAATAAGATGATAAAATTCCTTCATATTTAATGAAATTAATTTACACTCACAGGTAAAGAATAGATGCAGCCCTATGGAGAAAACAAATTTTTCAAATGATAGTTGAATAAATATTATCGCTTCTATGAATTAAAAATTCAATTATAATATCTTTTACTGAAAGAAAAGAATTGTATATTAAAAAAATTTATATTTTTTTTTTCAAAAATAATTTTAAAAGAATAAGAAAAATATTATAGATTTTTTTTCAAAAAAATAATTAAAACACAAAATTGAAAACTTTAATTAATAAAATTAAATGATATTGATAAATCAAATAATAAATATGCGAAATAATTCAAAATTTAAAATACTAGAAAAAATATTCAAAGTAGAAAATAAAAAAAATATAAATAAATTTTTGAAAATTGAATTTTCAAATTTAAAAAATAATAGTTTAAATTTATTCAAATTATTCCACTTTAGTTGCAGTTTGTTCATCATATTGAACAGAAGGCACCATAGGTGGTTTAAATCCATATTCCATTTTTGACTGTCTAAAGTTTCCACTATTTCCCATTATTTCTTGCCTTGTTCTTCTTAAAGTTGTCTGTATATCTGATGATGAATATAAAGATTTCGATTGTATCCCAAAAGAAGTTTGCAATTTTCGTGGTACTGAACCTATGTATTCATTTTTGACTTTATCTTTCTCTGAAATTCTTCCATAAGCAATTAAATTACCATTATTCATCGAATAAGTCACTGAATGAGATGGATATTGAATCCCATGTGGTACAAACTTCTTTGGTAACATGTGTATTAATGATGGTTGCCTAGTATGAGGACGATTTAAGCTTAAATATTCTTGATCATAATACTGCATCGTTGAATTATAATAATCCTGTTCATTATCATAAGATTCTAAGGATTGGAAATTCTGTCTTAATGGTTGCTGATAATCACCTTGTATATTATAAAGTGAATTTAATTTAACAAGTTTGGTATTTTCTAAAGAAAATGGTCTGTTTTTCTCAATTTCCATAGAATATGGTCTAGGTAAAATTTTTTCTGGAATCGGGATAGATTTTTCTATCACTTTTTCTACCGAAATTGGAATAGGTTGAGGAACTCTGAAGTGAATTGGCAAAGGTATAACAAACTTCTGAATAGCAATTGGTACTTTTTTTTCAACTACCTTCTCCACGTGCACAGGATATGGGATTCGTATTTGTTTTTCTATAATTCTATCTATTGGTATGTGTATGGGGAATGGCTGAGGAATTGTTATCTGTTTTTCTATTACTTTCTCCATTGAAAATGGTACCTTCTTTTCTATTATTTCTACTGGATGATGGATATTTTTTTCTATAGAATATGATTGTGGTACTGACATTAAAAACTTTTGTTCAGTTGGTAGTTCACTTGTAGCCTTCGTTAACAGAACTTGAGACAATTCTTGAGTTCCTTGAAAATTTTCTTGATTAGTTAGACTTGATAAATTATCGATTCCTCTTGGCTGTGGAATAATGGAGATTGATTTTTTCGGTATTTCATAGTTATTTTGTTTAACATTAGTCTCAGGATATTCTTGAAATCTAGATTGCTTAATTATTATTTGATTATACTGAGCAGTATTTATTTGTTCTTTAGCTCCAATAGTGGATTTAGTTTCCACAGGATTAGCTAAGGTTTGATTAATTTGATCACTATTTGTCGAAAAAATAATATCATTTTCATTTGAGGTATATTCATAATGATTGCGTTCTTGATTATTTGGAGAAATATTTTCATCCAAAATCTCATTATTTTTATATACATTAATCTGACTTAGTTTTTGATCTTTGAATTGATTTTTCACGGGTTTTTTATACTCTTCTTGAAGATGTTGTTTTATCAAAGGCTGTTGAACATTAGGTACAAATTCCACAGGATAATGAATTTCTTGAATAGGTGCTGTGTGAAATATTTCCACTGATTTTTGAATCTCTACTAATTGGGATGGTGAGTTTGTAATCACTACTTCAGAATTCTGCTGTGATATTTGATCATTTTGGAAGCTGGAGTTCTTAAAATCTGAAACATCACTTTGAATTAAACTTCCACTATCAATTTCAGTAGCTTTTACAGTATTAGTTTCATTTTGAAGATACAATTTTTTCAAAGTATCTTGATCATTGACTGAATCTAGATCCTGTCCTGCATTCATCAAGGCAACACCAACTTGAAGAGGATTTAAAATAATAGTTGATGCTGCTAGATAACCATTCTCTGACACTTTTGATTTTAGCGGTTTTATGGTTGATTTTGATATTTCATTGTTTTCAGTATAATTATTTGTATTTGCATAATATTTCTTTTGTTGTGGAAAATCAGGAACTACTATCGGTCCAGAAAATTTTCCTAAAGAAACCGATATTATAGGAGCAAAAGTGCTTGTAAAAGTGTTTTTGATCATAGTTGGATTATCGGTATAATCTTCTTCGTTTTCTTTTTGTTTTAAAGTTCTCTGAAGTTGTGTAATTTTTGTTAGAGTAAAAGAATGTTGATCTTTCGAGAATGCATTATGATTATTATCTGAATTATTTAGTTTTTCGTAGGAACGAAAATTTTTTCTATAATGTTCTCTATGATCCTCAGAAGGAGATGGAATATTGAAAAACTGTTTTAGTCTAAATCGATCATGATTTTCATTGTTTTTTGATCTCAATGAACGAACTCGTTGCCCAAATTCTTTTATGCCTTCATCATCTATATTTTCTTTGGAATTTATTTGACGAAGATCATTGGAGCCAATATTCTGAAGAGAATATTTAGTGGTTGTCAAATTTTGTACAATGACCTCTTGAGAAGGAATATATTGAACTGTGACTGTTTCGTTAGTTACACTTTGATTAATTCTTCCTAATTTTGAAATATTATCCAACGATTCATTTGAAATGTTTTCTAACATGTTTTTTATTTTTAGAGGTAGAATATATGGTTGAACCACTTGCATGGAAAATTGCTGGGATTCATTCTG
Source organism: Apis dorsata (assembly GCF_000469605.1). Taxonomy (NCBI): domain Eukaryota; kingdom Metazoa; phylum Arthropoda; class Insecta; order Hymenoptera; family Apidae; genus Apis; species Apis dorsata. The sequence continues at coordinate 213,133 of NW_006263307.1, read as the reverse complement.
AAAAAAAAAAGAACATAATTGAATTATTAATTTTGAGATATATTACTAATGGAAAAAAAATATTTAAAGATTTTTTATAAATATTCTTATGAATATTAATATATAAATCCTTAAATAATTAATTAAATATAATATCTTTGATTAATTATTGATTAATTTACATTATTTTAATAAAGAAAAAGAAAAAAAATTTTTATTCTTAGATAAATATTATAACCAATTATAAATATTTATGAATATTTATATATATTTATTTTAAAAAAACAATAATATGAACAAAATGCAATAAATAATTGTTATAAAATTAAATATCATTGCATATTAATATAATAACGCATAATAAAAGTGCATATTTATAAGAAGATTATTGAAAAATGAAAATATGCAATTCATATGAATTTATTCATGATCAATTATTTAAAGAATGATCTTTTATTTTGATTTGTTAAAAATAAGTTATGTTTACGTCACGTATGTGAAAAAAATATTCTATTTTTTACGCATATTTATCATTGAATAGAATGATGCAAATATTTTTCGATATGATTAGTCAATACTCGTGGCATCGAAAGCGAATTACTTTCCACTAATCAGGAAGGGAAAGCGAGGAAATCGCTGTTCCTTGAATTGAAAAATTGATTATTTATAGATATCTATTAATTCATTAAAAATCATTTTTATCTTAATATTTCATTTATATTTTTTTTATTAATTAGTTCACAATACTTATATTATTTTAATTTTATAGTTTTTTTATAATATTTTGTAAAAATGAATTCCAATTTACTTAATATTTTTTTTTTTTTTGAGACATACACATTATTTTTATGTTTTTACATTTTTTTCTCAAAATATTTATTTTTTTATATTTGATATTACATATATCTGTACATTAAAAAATTATCCCGATCCGAAAATTGATATATATATGAATGACACGTAAGAAATCTCCAGTTATTCAATACGAATAATCAATACTAACCACTTTATTTATTTTTTTCGTTTCTGTTAATAAATTTGACAATCCGATGCTTCTTCTTCTTTATTAACAGTTTGAGAGAAATCAAAGATTCTTTCATTTCGATTTTGTGATTGATCTTCGAGATGTTTGATCTCTTCCTTTTTTTGAATATCGAATGATTTATGTTCATAAGCGTATTCTAAAAACTCTTATAAAACAATTTTAGAATATCAGATTTTATTCCATAATGAAGCTTCAAATATAAAAATTTTATTTTACATTATCGACATATTTTTTTAACATAAAAATCACGCATTTTTCAATTTAGATTTTAGGTTTTCAAAAATTTTGAAAAAAAATCACATTTATACTTTGTTATTTAATAAAATTTTAAAAGATTGTTAAATAAAATTTAGTGTTTAATAGTTTTTAATAATCAAAATATAAGATGTAGAAAAATGAAAGCAATTAGAAAAAAGAGAATTTTTATCACAATTTACTCAATATTCCTTTTGTTTCACGAATCTTTCTTGTTTTTCAATTATAATAAAATATTAAAAAAGAGTTTAAAAATTAGAATATAATTTTAAAAAATATTTGAAAAATGATAAGAATATTTGAATTAATATTTTTAACAAAGTTTTTCCGTTTAATTTTTTCCATTATCAGAAGAACTGAAGTTCCAATCAGAGAAATGATACTCTATATAGCTTGTACCACTTATTGAGACACGAGTCAATGGGCGAGGCCGAGCATCTGACCCAATTTGTTCATGATAGAAGTAGAAAACAGATCATGAAAAAGTTCTAGAAATGAAACTCTTGGTTTTGAGTGTGGCCAAATAAAAATAGAAAATTGTTTAACCTGATAATTTTAATAAAAAATAATGATCTTGGCTCAAAAAGTATGATTCTTTTTATTAATTAAATAACTGAAGAAAAAAATCTTTTAGATAACCAAAGAAAACGCTTTTATTTGCGAATAATCTAAACAATTTCTGAAGAAGAAGTTTCTATTTTTGATTTAATGTTAGTAAAATTGATTTAATTTTGGTAAATTTAATGTTTCTTCGAAAACTTCGAAAGAAGTGCACAATAACATTTTTCAAGTATTAATTTTTTTTTACTAATTGATTGATTATATTTTATGAGAATTTATATTAATATAATTGAGAATTTAAACGAATATTTCTAAACGAAATTTTCGTTTTCCATACATCTAATGTCTTTTCAGAAATGATAGAAAGAAACAGAATGATCAGAGACGAAAAATAAAAATTTCCTTTTGAAAAAAATTAAAATTGTTTCAATTAATTTTTATATATATTTTTCCTTTATTGGGATATCCTTTGTAAATTGATTATTTTTTTCTCTTAAATTAAATTTTCCTAAGAATACAGAATCGAAAGAGATCATAGAAGATCTAGAATGATAAAATACAAAATTTTTGCTTAAATGGAATATCATCGAGTGCGAGAAGATTGAAAATAACGCTGGCCAGACGAGATGAGAGAAAGGTGGACATTACTACTGGTCTCCCTTTCTCCAGTACCATTCGAGCGAGAAGAAAGGCGAAACGGGAAAAGATGCGCGCCGCATTCTTGCAGCTCGTGCAAAAGAAAAACCAGTGAGAGTCGTGCATCAGTCGTCGATCTTATCAAAAGCAAGCTATTTTAATCAAACTTGTATTGAAACACATTATCAAGAAAACTTAGAAGAATAGTTTTCTTCAATTTTTTTTTATCAATCTTATCTAATACTTTTCATATTATAGTTTGCTTTGAAATGGACTATTTTTTATTTGTTTTTAAATTAGCAATTTCCAATAACAATTTCTTTTTATAGCATAAAAAAATTTTCATAGATTTCATAGAATTATTGTGTTTTTATATGACAAAAGTTTAATCATTTCCGACGAATTTTCTAGAGAACTGGTCTGATAATTGCTAGAAAGAACTACTAGAGAAATTTACGATGTGGCTTGGGAAGGTTCTTCGAAGTTTTTCTTCCCAAATGGGGGTTCCCCGAATGAAGTCATATCGCTGTTTTCACTTGTTCTGAATTTTTTTCAGAATATTGGGAATGATTGTTGAATAATGTTTCGCAAGATGAAATCAGAAATGACTAAAAAAGATATTATTAAATGAAACTTTGAAGAAGGATTTACTTCTTATTTATATGTTTTATAATAATTAAAATCGCATTAATCATAGTTTAGCAATTATCCAATAAAAAAGATACTTTTACTGTTGAAATGAATATTTCAGAGAAAATTAAGATATTAATTTCCCTTTCATTTGGAGTAGAATAAAGAGAGCAAAACGTTTATAAATGAGCGGAATTTATTTTTATAGCGTAGTTACGTGTGCAAAATTGTCCTGCTGAAACATTCTTTTCAGACACGCGACCAACAAAGGACAGTACTTTCACTATTTTATGCCTCATAAAAAAAAGAATGAAAAAAAGGAATGATCAATGTCTTTGTCAGAGACTGTGATTATTACACTTTCAAGATCTTGCACTTTTTATATGATGTAGTTCTAATAAATATAGTCTCTAGTAATTTAATCCCTGGCAGAAAATTTTATTAGAAATTTATAATAGAAGATTTTTTTCTAGATCGTCCAATAATAATTTTCTTAATTATGAAGGAAAATTGGGATTAAATTACAAATGAGAAATTTTTTCAAATATTAAATTATTAGTAATACATTTTTTTCGAGACATGTAAACTGATAATTGAATTAAAATAAGTTAAATTGGAGCAGAGGAAATATAAAAGAAAATTATAAAAGGATTTATCGCTTCGTGAAAGAGGAATAGGAGGAGAAGAGAAAGAGAAAGGAAACGAACAGGATTGTTTATATCGAATTTTTGACAGTAGGTGGGTCAATCAGCTTTCATCCGAAAGTGCGTGGAGAAAGTATTCGCTTTTTTCCCAAACAGATTCTTCAATACGCCTCCAATACGCACCTCTAATTATTTTTTGTATATAAATATGTCTTAATTTTTGAATATTAAAATTCCAATTAAAATTATTAATTTAATATAAATATTCACACACATATATATATATATATATATATATATATGTTTTTCTTAGACAAAAAAAAAATAAGGTGAAGATATGAAGAGTAATAGAATATTATCATATATTTTCTTTGAACTAATAATTAAACAATATTTTGTAACATTATTTTGTTTCTAATCGATGTGACTATTAATTATTAGATTTCTAGCAATTAATGATTGAATAACATTTTTTTTCTTTATCTGGATCGTACAGATTGCAAACTCTAATTACAGGAGATTTTATTTCGCGTTGGACAGCAAGTGATCTACAGAATTACATTTGAAGAGAAAGTAGAATGACTATGAAATGATTTTGCCCTTATCTTAGGAATTTAATATATGATAATGAGAATAAACGAAATAATATTTAATGATATGTAGTATCTTGTGAAACTTGAATAATTTGCTAGATAATCATTAACAATTTAAAATGAATATAACATGAAAATCAAATTATAATAATCATTTGAGAAATCAATAAATTATAAAAATATTAATAAAATATCAAAGTGAATTATAATTTTAAATGATTTATAAAATTTGATAAAAAATGAAATTAATTTAAATTAAAAAAATTAATAAAATAAAAATTATGTAACAAAAATAATAAAATTACACAAACATTTTAATCAATAATAAATTTCACTAGATTATATTAAATTCAGCAAAGATTAAATCTAAAACTACCAATCTTATTTAAAACAAGACGATTGTACAAACTTGTATTTCCTGTCATAAAACTAAATGGATTTAAGTATATAGTTTAAGATATATGATAGAAGAAAAGAACATACAAGTATTCTAGTCGTTTCTCGAACCGTGTAATAACATATAATGTTATTTGTGAATAAGCATTTTCTAAGTAGAAACATAGAGGGAAAGTGTAAACTATATTTTATTAGATGGATTCGCAGGAAGAGAATGAGACACAAGTGAAATGACCTAGGCTGTATGCGAAGGTTAAGGACGACTTTCACCTAAAATGGTTAAGAAGGTTGACTGGAGAAGCAAGAAGGAAGACTATGTTCACAATTGGTAACTAGAAACAACAAAAAATTTTTAATAATTTTTTTAAAATAAGATTTTCGAGAACTTCTTTGATCTCTCATCACAATATTTTAATATTACTTTATTTTTATATATATATATATATGTAAATATTTTTTAAATATATATATTTCTTTTTATGCAATTAAAAATACAATGAATGTGCAATTAAACAAACTAACAAATAAATAAATAAATAAATGAATAAATTGTATTTAAAACACTGTCACTATAATTAAGTTTTTTTCAAGTTACCTAAAATCTGCATCTTTAAATTTTCAATTATTTTAAAAAAAAATATTATTAAAAAATATTATTAAAAAATATTATTAAAAAATAAAACGAAAATAAGCGTATCTTTATTAAATAAAAAATACTTCTATATATTCATTATTATTATATCAATTTTGATAAATTTTTAATTCTGTATATATGTATGTATACATATATATAATATTAATAGAATTTCTATCTCTATTTACATGATATTCAATTTTCAAAAATCATAAACATTTTTCTAAAAAAAATATAGACTGCACATAAAAATTAATTGCATGATCAACATACTTGTATAAGCATGTTCAAGACGGGTAGCAATACACGAAGTAGCACTCGAATGACGCCCGCAAGTAGATCGAGGTTAAAGATTTCTATGCTTGGAGGTTAAGGATATCGTATGGTGTCTTCAATCTGTGGGGGTTATGCGTGAAAGGTTCTTCTTCCGATTTACGTAAGGCAACGAAACTTGTTCTGTATTGTTTACTCCGTATAACTAATGTTTCGAGGTTGGTTCACAATTACATTCTCAGGGCAGGCAAATGAAATTCCTCCAATTTATAATATTTGATATAGATTGAAATAAAGAAATAATAAAAATAGATTTCCTAAAAAGTTATATTATAATAATATCATAATAAATCTAATAGAAAAGTAATAGTCTCATTTAATTTATGAAATTTAATTAAAGAAAATATTATATACAAAAACGGTACATACTAGATTTTTTTTAATTTTTTTTATTCTTATTATTATTTAATAATAAAGAAAATTTGATTTAAGAAAAAATTCTTTCCAAATAGTAATATGTTTAACAAGTTTTTAATTAAATTATGAAATTTGTAAATCTATCAACTTTGTTTGCATCGATCAACTTATTTATTGACATTCGTGAAATAAAATTTCTTGACAATTAATTATTTTCTTGTGATCAATGTGACATCAAGAAATTGGTAGATGATCAGTACTTCCATTTAAATATCATTATGAGCAATAACATGCGACGCATTAATTTCATGTAAATACATAAGAAAAACTTTCTAAGTTATGAAGACTATTGAAGAGGGATGAAAATGAAAATGAATGGAAAATGAATGGTTTGGTAAATTTCTCGAGGTAGATACGGTATTAATATATCCTCGACAGCATCGTTTCTTTTACTTGGTAATTGAAATTTTCTCTCTTGGATTGCAAGTTGTTATCTAATCTGAACTTTTACATTGCGAAGAGGAATTCCGTTTTCTTATAACAAATATTATCAAATTTAATAAAAATTTTAAATAAAATAAAATATCTTTTTAATGAGAGATATTTATTTAATTCTTATAAGATAACAATAAAAAAATAAATTTGTATAATCATTTAATTTAATAAATATTATAAATATTTATTTAAAAATAGGAATATTATTATAAAAAAAGAAAAAAAAATCATTTAATTGAAATAAAATTGACATAAAAAATTATATGTAATATTAAATAAAAATTATAATCAAGAAAAAAATAATTTAATTAAAAAATATATATAAATAGAAGTATAAAATTCTGTTTAATTTGAATATTTGAAACAAATATATATATTGAATACAAATATATCTCAATATGCAATAAGAATTGAAATCATCATTGGGAAAATAAAATTACTTCGGAAAAAATTTGGAAATTGTATATTATAATATAGGAAAGTTTACGTTTACCTTTTCGTTGCTCCAGTTTTCATGGGAATCAGATTCCAATGTCGCTGTCACGGTTGCTATCCATATAACCACAGAAATCTGAAAAAGAAGAAGAAGAGATTTATTTCATCAATTTCTTTTTTCTTTTTTATTATATATCATACATCTTCTTATATATAAAAAAATCATGATCAATAATAAATAGGATACATAAGAATAAAATAATAAGAATATAATAAATCATATATAACAAATGGATTATAATAAAAATAATTTAATCTTTAATAGAATGATTGATAAATTAAATGAAATTATAATTAACAATAATTGAATATGAAATAATTGGAATATGAATATCATTCATATGGAAAAAATTACTCAGATCATAATATGAACAATATAAAGAATATAATGGAATACATATTATAAAATGAAATATTAATCTCTTTGCTAATAGTAATTATATATACATATATATAACTTATTAACACATTGAATGTATTAATACTATTATTCCAAGTTTATTTTCAATTCTTCAATAGAATTGTATTACAAATTAATTACTTTCTATTTATTTTATAATGTAATGTGCTTACAAATTGTATAATGAACATTAATTTAAATTTATCAACATTTTTTTAAACTGATAATATAAAATTAAATATTTAATTATTAAATATTAAATTTTTTAATTTGAATTTTTATTATATTTTATTTTGTTATATATTATTCTTTTGTTACAATATTTAGCTGTTATATTCTTTTTAATATTCGAATAAATATTTTCATAATATTATGTTAATTTTATAAAATTACAAAATGAAAAATATAGTAATGAAAGCAGGATAAAAACTACTTACGAAATAATGCAGATTCATGTCTTTTATATTCTGATTAATAACTCATTGAACAGTAATTTTTGCTCTTCCTAAACTTCCAGGATGTTCTTCTCTATTCTCTTATACGATGCCAATCCTCTCGATCCGATGCACGCACTCCGAAAAGAAACAGTGTACTACTTCGTCTTGATGCGATACACTTGACTTAACTGGTAGCTCCAGTTATCCCCACGCATCAAAGGAGCTCAAAGAGAGCTAATACGATCACTTCTAAAGATCCCTTGATCATATCGAACGCATTATCGATTTTATATAGACAAATATGATTTAAAGCAAATAAAAAATTAAAATGAACTTGGAATGTATTATAAAAAGTTCAAGAAGTAGTGTATAAATTGTAAATCAACACGTTCATAGCTAGTAATTCTTTTCATTTTGCTAGTATTACTATCGGTTAAAATAAAAAAATAAAAAAATAAAAAAATAAAAAAGTTTAATTTCTGTCATTAAGACAAAAATAAAAATTATATTATTTACTATTAATAAATGTTATATTGAATAAAAATTTTAAATTAAAAAATTTTTCCATTACAAATTCATAGGAAAAAATATTAAATTTTAAAAATATTAATTAAATATATTGTATTTTCATTTGAAATAATCATTCAAGTTATTGTTATACAATATATAATGAAATATCTGAAAATTATATGAAAATTATATAATGAAAATAGTTATTCAAAATATTATTCAGCATACAGTTTTTGAATAATTTTTTAATTAAAAATGAATCACAATCATTCAAAATATCTGTTATATATAACGTTATATAAAAATAACATTGTATATAAATTAACTTTGCATTTTACAAATAAAAAATAATTTACAAAAAAAAAAATAATTGGACATAATCCAATAGAATATATTAATAAAATATATTAATAATATTTCTTAAGTAGAATTTGTCAAAACATAGATTAATTATTATATTTTGAAACAGTTTCATTTGATATATATGATATATGATTTTTTTTTTATATAATTTATCATTGAAGAAAGAAGACAAAAAATAATTCCTAATTATTTGATTTCATTCTTTACTTTCAATTATCTTTCACTATTTCGGGATTGTGCGTGTAATCTTTTTTTTCTTATTAAACGAAAATTAAATATTTGAAATAATTAAAAAAATATATAATATATATTAATATAATATTATATAATATTAATATAATATAATAAAATATTAATATATTCATATCTTTAAATTTTTCAAAAGACCAAAATAAACACAAAAAGCGCAAAAATGTTGATTGAAACTTATTTATTAAATTGATAAACAATTGATATTTATGTTAACAAAATAAAATAGATATAATGAAATAACTCTATTTCCTTTATACTATTGTCTGACTTATTTCATTTAATAGAAATTTAAATTGCTTATAATTTAATAATAATCATACATTTTTATACATCAATTTTTATATTTGTTTAGACATTTAGAAATTCAATTCTCCAAAAATTTCATGAATATATTAACATTATATATACAATATATACAATTTAAAGAAATAATATATATGATAATGCATAAATGCATTCATATGAATGATACCATTATTATATTTGATAATATACTTGATTATTATATTTGATATATATTTGATAGTATAATTAATAATATTATTATTCGTAATTATTATTTAATAACGAAGAGAAAATTATAATCCCAAATAATAATTTAATTGTGAAATCAAAATCACGCAGTTTTATAGCTTAACCATGTATATAATATAATATAATATAATATAGAATATACGATATACTAACCATTTTCAGTTCATGAAATATTTATAAATTTATAATTATCATATCTATTGCATTTTTTTCATCCAATATCTGAACAAAATTTTAATTATATTAAATATCTAATAATAATATTAGAAAAATATTCTAATAGTATCATCATTGTAAAAGCTACCATCAAATAGGAAAATATAAAAATTAAGAAAAATTTAAAAAAACTAAATGAATAAACTAATATAAAATAATTTATATAAATATATTTTATATAATTTATATAAATATGTTATAATATATATATAATATATATATCGCCTTAGAAATATATTATAAAATTGAGAATATAATATCTATATCTTATGTTAATTAAGATACATTATAATTTTGAAAATGAATGATGAAAATGAAAGAAATGATAAAAGTATATTCAATTAACATTCCATATCTTATCTAATTTCACGTCAAGTACAGCCAAGAAAAGTAAGAGTAAAATTATAAATAGTGAGAGAAAAACAGAAATAAGTTAAAAATTAAGAAATCAACGCCATCTTTTGAGTGTAGGAGATATTTTTTCAAAAGTAGGATAAGATAAAATAAGAATTAAATATCAGTGCCATCTTTTGAGTATTTTTGAAAATAATTTAATTATTAGAAAATTTTAGTTTGGAAGAATTGATAAATTTATTTTTATAAAAAAATATTAGATTGATTTTAATTTGATTTTAATATTAATTTTAATTGTGTTGTAATAAAAATTACGAACATGATTCAAATTATATAAATATATTCATTTAAAGTTTATTTACAGATAGTTACTTTTGCTATTATTGATACTGCTGAGCGCCATAGATCAATGATTTAAATTTTCAAATTATATTATATTATATTTATAAATATATACTAAATTTCATTTTTACTTTAAACTTTTGAGATTTTATAAAATAAGAAAATAAATTTATTACATAAAGCATTTATTTTAAAGAATTTTTCAAAATAAAATATAATCGATAAATGTTAACAAGGAAATTGTTTTTATTAGCTGTTCAACTAGATTTACTTCCTAAAATCAACGTACGGTTCGTGACTAGCAGAATAAGGTAGACTACAAATAGAAGTAAAATTCAGTAAAGATGGTGATACACGGGGAATTGGTGGAATGTTTTTAACAATTAAATATCTAAATTAGTAGTAAATAATTGTTCGTATTTCGGTCAATATGTGAGTGAGGATTCATGAGTTTGCAGCTGATAATAATAAACACGTATCAATTTGGAAAGTGGGACAAAAGTCGCCAAAAACGAAGGTACGACAGGATGCTTTGTTTATGGAGATCAGCTGTGTTACCAAACATTCCTATCGCTTTCGCTGCAGCGTCTACGACGCTTCTATTTTCGTCGAATAAAGGTCAGCCAAAAGCATAGACAAAAGTGATGCTTGATGCACAAACGCGATACATCGTAAGCTAGGCTTATATTGATAATTTTATAAAATCGGAAAGATTTCATCTCGTAAAACATAAAAAATTGAATACAAAAATCCTTTTATCCTTTTATCGAAAGTGCAAGTCCAATTTTTATGACACATTCAATGATTGTTCAATCTCTTAATTCTTTTAATATATTTAAACTTTACTGTTGTACACATATATATATGTATGTACATACATATATATACATATATATATATATATGTATGTATGTACATTTCTAATTTTTCAATATCAGCGATGCGAACATTTTAATATTTTTTGCATGATATTAATTTCATTCAAATGCTTCCAAAAAAATTAAATGAAAATATAATGATTAACAATTTTTTTTTTTAAATATTAGTATCTTCATTGATACAAAGCACATATAAAAATATGATTCAAGAATGAATTTGTAATTGATTAAAAAACATTGATGCAATCTTTAGATAAGAGAAGAATTGTCAAGTGATGAACAAAGAATCAATAGAAGACAAAGAAGAGTTCACAAAAGTTTCATTCCTTTCAATATATATAATAATAAAAATGAAATGCAATATGCAAACTAATAGACAAATATAAATGCATTTTATATGGCTTTAACAAGTTCATTTGGTGGGTACCTTACATTTTAGATGTTTGTGGAGCAACCGTCAACCGGTAGTTAATTATTCTTAATGACATGTGAGAATGAAACGAGAAACTGTCATTACTTGTGTAGAGCCAAACCGACGAGCAAAAACGGTAAGATTATATTCTTAAGATGATACTTATTATGATGTATTTGTCACATATATCTTGTTATTTTTATTATTTTTTCAATATTATTTTTAACTAATTTGCTTTCATATTAACTAGTTTGCTTTCAAAAATGATGATTCTATTTTTTGCATTGATTTAAAATTTTTTTTTTAATTTATTATCAAATATTATATAAATTTTTTGCTGTATTCATGAAATATTTAATAATAAATTTAAAAAGATAATATTTCTAGATGACAACGGTATTGGATGGCAGCTATCAACGTATGGAGCCATATGATGGAGAGGAAGAGGATGGAGAAGATGATGATGAACATGAAGAAACACCACAGGAATCTGGTGTTATGATACATGTAGTACCAGAAGGAAATAAAGCAAGATGGAATCATGTTGAAGATTTAGATTCATTTTTTACAAGAATGTATCATTATCATCAAAAACATGGATTTGCTTGTATGATGCTTCAAGAAGCGCTTGAACTAGGACAATTCATTTTTGTAGTTACTTTTTCAACTTTCCTTTTTCACTGCATCAATTATTCTCTATTGTTTAAGTAAGATTTTGTTAAAAATATTAATATAATTATTGATATGGTGAGAAGATTCAGATTGATGAGATTGATATAGTTCCAGGAACGGAAAGGAAGGAAAAATTTCGATAAGTGACGTAATTTTATCAACAAGCGAATGTGTAGCATCTATGGGTCTGATTACTTGGATCTGTATTTTAGTAGCTGCAATATTTTGGATCTTGCGATTGGTAAAAGTTTTGTATCATTGCACGCAGTTTTGGGACATAAAGCTTTTTTTTAACACCGCGCTGAAAATTGAAGACTGCGATCTGGACAATCTTACATGGCATGAAATACAAAAGCGTGTCAGAGAAGTGCAAAAAGAACAAGAAATGTGCATTCACAAAAGAGAGCTTACAGAATTAGATATATATCATAGAATATTAAGATTTAAAAATTATATGGTGGCTATGATCAATAAATCCTTGTTACCAATTCGACTTAAAGTCCCTATTATAGGAGAAATTATTTTCATGACAAGAGGATTAAAATATAATATGGAATTACTTTTGTTTTGTAAGCATTAAATATTTATATAATTATATTATATAATAAATATATAATATATTATATAATATTATATATATAATATTATATATATTAGTTAAATTTGCTAGTTTGCTATAAATTATTCTTATATACAGGGGGACCATGGTCTCCATTTGAAAATAATTGGCATCTTAAAGAAGATTATAAAAAGTTAAATAAAAGACAAGAGCTTGCAAGAGCTTTATCTAAACATATTTTATGGGTTGGAATTGTAAATTTTTTACTTTGCCCATTAATTTTATTATGGCAGATACTCTATTCGTTTTTTAATTACGGTGAGGTGAGTAATTTTATTTAAGTCGCGATAAATTTCCCACTCGATATATATATTTCGTGTCGTAGGAATAATCGTATTGGAAAATATTTCTGTCTCGAACAGATCATCAAGCGAGAACCAGGAACTTTAGGTACAAGAATGTGGTCTTTATACGGTCGATTGTATCTTCGTCATTTCAACGAACTCGATCATGAATTAAATGCCCGCTTAAATCGTGCGTACCGTCCTGCCTCGAAATATATGAGCATATTTACATCTCCTATTATGACAGTTATTGCAAAGAATGTTGCTTTTGTGGCTGGAAGTATATTGGCAGTTTTATTAATATTAACAGTATATGATGAAGATGTACTAACGGTGGAACATGTATTGACTACTATAACCATACTAGGTGCAATAGTAGCAGGCGCAAGAGCATTTATACCTGATGAAAATTTAGTGTGGTGTCCGGAGACTCTTTTAACCGCTGTTCTAGCACATACACATTATAGACCTGATAGTTGGCGAGGTCATGCTCATACTCAAACTACAAGAGCAGAAGTAGCACAATTATTTCAATATCGTGCAGTCCATCTTTTAGAAGAACTAATTTCCCCTTTGGTTACACCGTTTATTCTATGTTTTCGTATGAGACAACGAGCCTTAGATATTGTTGACTTCTATCGTAATTTTACAATCGAAGTCACAGGAGTTGGAGATGTTTGTAGTTTTGCACAAATGGATGTGCGAAAACATGGAAATCCAATGTGGCAGACAGCGACTCAAATTCCTGTCCCAGATCGGGCTGCGAAATATGATAATCAATATGCTACAGATCCAGAGAAACTTCAAATTCCTATTTCGGATCAGTATACTCAAGCAGAAGATGGGAAAACGGAATTATCTCTTATACATTTTACCTTAACGAATCCTGAATGGAAACCACCAAGTCATGCTGAAAATTTTGTCACAGCCTTAAGAGAAAGAGTAAAGAAAGATGTACATGGAGGCGGACATGAAATCAATCCCCTTCTAGCAAGCTTAAATAGTTTATCTGGTTTAGGACCAGGCGTAAGTGTTTAGATTTTAATTCGAGATCAAATTGATATTAAATTTAATTTGCTCAATTATTTCAGTACAACGATATTATATCAAACATAATTCGAAGCACAATAGTAAATCAAGCAAGTGGGCCAAGCACGAGTACTATGTTTACTAATCAACCTTGTACCACTTCTGTTTGTACTTCCGGAAATGAAATGTTGAATATGAAATCAGACATATTTCCGCACGCAGTTCAATGTGGCTTAAGCAAAGCTGAAGGTCCTGTACACAATGAAAAAGGATTATTATATGGGTTACAACAAGAAATATCAAATCAATCTTTAGGCGCTTCTGTCTTTGTATCGAGTCATGAATTTTCTACTGATTTATCTATACCAGTGGAATTAATTGCTGCCGATATGTCACTATCTACATTGTACCTGCATGAACTTCATCATAGACAAGTAAGATTTTTTTCTGTATTTAATTCTTTACTATTTTAAAAGAAAAAAAAAAATTCTAAGGAAAGTAATAAAAAAACTTAAGAAAAATGATAAATATTAAATAATTCTAAATTACAGGTTCGTAGAAGGGGCTATCAAGAATTGGCTATGAGAAGTGTATGGCAACGAAGTCCTGTTCAAGAGCTTGCTACCCTTCCTGAAGTTAGACAAGAAAGAGCACCCTTGCTCTTACATCAGGATTCTTCAATAAGAAATAACAGAGAATTTAAATATAATTTAAACACTCATTTAGATAGCATCTGAATCTTAAGTGCAGTGATATCATCACTTTTAACAAAATAAAATATTTTAATTCGCTTTACAACGCGATGTCCTCGTGATTTACTTTATAGCAAGAGAATAGCTTGAACGTTTAAGAATCTGTGTTATTGATGTAAATACAATATTGAAATATTCGTTAATTAGACTCGATTAGAAAATGAACGATCTCAAATGCCTATTTTAATTCTAAAGGCCTACGTGTGTGTATTTTGCGCATCAAATGCTTATAAATATTTCCTGAAATTGTACTAAATTTTTTAATATTATTATGTTGCATTATAACATAAGGATTACAATATGATAATAGAAATATGAAATAGAAATCACTTATCATAGATTTATGAAATAAAAATTTCAGTCTTTTTACATTTCATTATAGTAAATATAAAACTTACTAATTCTTTTTTCTCTCTCTCTTTTTTGAAACTAAATACTAAAATATATTTTTGGATGTATGCGCTGTGTGTCTGCGTGTGATAAAATCAGCTCTAGTTTTCAATGCCACAATTCTCTAGTCATATGAAGTGAATCACACACCATAGCATAAAGAATTATTTATTTATTAAAATATAGTTACTCTCGATAAGCACGATGGCTGAATATTAATGATTGCTGCAATATGCAAAAAATCGCTTATAAAAGATATATTTGTTATTGAGTATTTCCTTTTTTTAATACTGTCATACAATGCAGCTAATCATTAAAAATGCAAATGTATGTTTCGAAAATTTATAAGTCATAAATTTTATAAATTAATAACAACTTAATTTATTATGTTTATTTTTCGTTAGAATTCGATAACTCATGAATACAGATTCTTATCGTGATCAAACAGCTACGATCCATATATTTTAAGAATCTTTCAAATAAAACAACATGTAATGAAAAAAATAAGAAACCATTTCACAAAAATTTTAATATAATTCTATAAAAAAAACTTAAAAAAAAAACAATAATAATAATAATAATAATGATATTAATTTAAGAATACTTTGTAATTTACCATTATAACATATAAAAAATAAATATGTTACATAATAATTTTCATAAAAACGAAATTTTTTTGTTCATATATGTATACAAATATAATTTAACAAAAGACTATCGAAAAATATGACTGATGAAAAAATATTATTTATAAAACATGAACACTCATCAAAGTTATAGAAATTCACCAACAAATTGGACATTAGGAGACGCCATGAAATATAATTTACGGTGCAACCGAAATATTAGCGAAAAGATGACGAAAAAAGACTTCGTATACGATATTCGCCCACCAATTCAAAGTTCCAGAAAGGCAAGTTGCAAAAGTCTTTGTATATCTTCTCTTTGATGCGTTTGCTTCACTTAAATTATAATTGTTTATTTTAATGATAAATGCATTTAAAAAATGAATTATCGAATATTAATTTATTAACTAAAATATAATTGAAAAATTTAATAGATACAAATTTTAATGGTTTAAAATGAAGATGACACTACTGGTGCATTAAAACATGGCGTCTTTTAGCCGCGAAAAATTTTCAAGGAATGATGAAATGAAATTCTAACAAATTACGTTAAATATTAACATATTCGTTGATCAAACAATTACTTTTTGTAAATATTTTTTATGCTTTTTATTAAATATTTTAAAATATTTTGAAATCTAAATTCTTCATAACTTCATATTAAATCTCTATAAATTCTTGTATTTAATTTTAACGAAATTTCATTTAAATTCACACTAGTTGTATTTTTAATATTTATTTTTAATATTAATAATAATAATGATTATATGTAATATGCGTCACACAATTTCTGCACAATAACTATTTTTCAAATTCGAAATATAAAAATATAAAACTATAAAAAATAAATATATTTATAGTTGGAAGAAGGAAAATATCCAATTGTACTACCACTTCAACTACGAAAGAAACAAAGTACTGATTCAAAAGTGCCCCAATATGCTGTTATTTCGGAAAAAAACAATTACAACGAAAATGTTAGTACAATAAATGTAAGTAACTGCATTTTTAATTGCTATGAATACAATATGTGCATATAATATAAATATAAGTATATCAATAGTATAATATAAGTAAAATAGAATATAGATATGTTTGTGATTGTATATATATTTTCCTTTTATTATTTTTTTTATTATAGATTTCAGGACAACGAACCTTGAAATTTGAATGCAATTTTTGTCACGAACAAATAGCTACACTTTTATCGTTGTCTACCCATGTAAAATGTCATCGACGAAGATATTGCAAATATTGTTACTGGATACTATCAGGAAACGAAACAATGGAAAAACATCTCGAAGATACTCATCGAATTGATCCAGGTATTACAACGAATATCTAATATATTCTCTATTGCAATATAATTCTTTATAATATTTTTTTTATGTACATAAATTATTGATAAAGTGATTAATTTATCGATAAACATATTTATATATATATAGTAGATTAAACTTTTTGAATTTGTTATCTTCGAAATTTTTGATTAAAATATGATCTGATATTTGATATTATATCTTTTTAAATGAGATTCGTTTAAATCTCTTTATTTAAAATAGATATATAGATAAAATATATAATCATAAATAATATTATTTTTTATAAGTATTTATAATATTTCAATCATCCATCATTAATTTAAAATATCATATAATATATAATAAAATACTTTATATCATGTCTATAAAATAAATAAAAATCATAATTGCATGGATTAGTTTATAAATTTGTACATGTATATATTCAAAGATCTGGAGCAACAGTTTTTAATATATTTCCAATATTATTTGGACAATTTTCACAGACAATATTTTGTCCTCGAAGTCGTAGATCGTTGGATAATAATTTAAGATTCTATAAAATAACAATTATTTTGATTATATCAAAAAAATCATGTATGTAAGTTTTTCATTATATAATAATGAATTTTTTTAATAAGATAGTTTCAAATCGTCATTTACCTTTGCAACTGTTACATCGATCCTTTTTACATTCTTACAATCAAGTACAACATTAAGCGAATTTTCTTCTGAAAGTTGCATTATGCTGGCTCTAAAATATTCTGCTGCTGGGAATGTAATACTTTCTTCGGGAATAATACGAATCGCGATTTTGTCTTCTATCTACAATAAAGAAAATATACATTCTCTTTTCACAATTAATAAAATAAATTTAATTCATTTATCTGACCTGTTCGATTTCGGTATGGACGGAAGGTCGAGCAGAGAAATATAATAATATTAGTAGATTTAAAACTATACCAATAATGATTCCCCATTCTAATTTATAAAAAACACAAAATAATAATGTAATCAACATCAGTAGAAAATCAATTTCTGAAAAAACAAATGTAATGTTAATAAATTTAAAATTAAATTGTGTTTATCGCGATACTAATTCACTTACTTTTAGCACGCCATATTAATGCATACGTTTTGAAGTCGAGCATATAATACATAGAACACATTATAACACCAGCTAAAGTGGCTTTAGGAATAAAACGAAAAGTGGATGTTAACAAACTAGAAGCGAGTAAGACAAGACAACCTGAAAGAAATGAACTATGATATTAAATTAGAAATTTATAAGAAATAATTTATCATATATATCATATTATCATATATTAGGACAAATTTACGCATATCTTTTTTATTTACTTAATAAAATTTCTATAATAAATTCAATGATATATACTATACTTATACCTGTAAATAAACCTCCCAAAGTTGTTTTAACTCCGGATGAATGATTAACAGCTGTTCTTGTGAAAGAACCTGTAATTGGCATTGATCGAACGAATGAACCAAATATATTGCACAAACCTAACGCGAACATTTCCTGTGTTGCATCCAAAGATTTTCCCATTGCTAAAATTTATTCAAAGATATTCATCATAATTAAATAAAGTCGTATAGTCATATAATTCTTATGATCAAAGATCAATGGTTGGATTTTTTATGCAATCGATATAGTAATTAGTAACAATATTAATAAGGAAAATTGAAATTGAATAATTGAATATTAATAAGGAAAATTTGAATTTATTGATGTGGATAATTTTTTATTCAGCCACCATATCTTGCATGTTGAATTCTAACAGTCAATGATATAGCATACCAAAAGCTTTTGCTATCGCCATATGCTCAATCGTAGACACAATCGGAACAGAGAAAAGTGTTGTTCCCATAGCAGCCATTGTTTCAAGAAAATCGTATGTACGATTTCCATCTGATATTGAAAAATGTGGTAAACCAATCTGTGGTAATCCATTACCCATCGATCCTATAAAGCAATATTATATTATATTCTTTTTCTTTGTTTTTTTATTAAATAACTTGCAATGCTTATCATATGACTTAATAAATGATTAAATATTCATGATATAATTTTTCAAATATCATGTTGCTCTTACCAGTTAACTTGAAAGGTTCTTCATTGTTTGTGTAAAAAATATAGGCAGTTACAGTACCTATGATAACCACTAATGCATTACGTGCAAGAGTAATAGCCCAAGCAATTTTTTGTGGCCAGCTACCAGTTCGACGCCCTGGTAAATTCTTAAATAAAATCGAATAAAAATTAATTTAATTTCAAATAAATCTATAATCATATAAATCATTTAAATTTGACTTTATGTCACTTAACTCATCCTTTATTTTCGATGAAGCATACAAATATACCTTTAATAAAACCAAAAGTATTATTGTTGCAACACCTAACGACGTGTCTTGATAGCGTATGTCATTAAAATTCGAAAATACTGAGATTAATGCATCTACCAAGTCTTCGCTTCTACCAGGGATACCTAATAATGGTTTAATTTGTGAAGCAGCTATATTAATGGACGCAGCTGCAGTGAAACCCGTAATTACGGGTAACGAAATGAAATCCAACAGAAAACCTAAAATCCGTATGATTTAAACTCTTTATACACTAAAAAAAAGAGGAATAAATAAGTAAAAATCAATTCATCACTCACCCAAATGAAGTAATCCAAGTATTGCTATCATACAGCCCTTTAAAAACGAAAGCAATACAGCCATATCGGGACCGTATTTTGATACCAAAGGTTGCACCATCGTTGCCATAATAGCAGTTGGTCCAATAGTAATACTTTTACAAGAACCAAAAACAATGTATACGAATGAGGCCATGAAAGATGCATATAATCCATACTGGAAAAAAAAATTAAAAAAGAATGTGAATATTGAATAAGTAAATATACAATGATTGATATATGTTATATCGTTTCATTTTAATTTACCTCGGGACTTAAGTTAGCAACGATAGCGTAAGCAATACCTTGTGGAATAGCTGTAAGGCCAACCGTTAAGCCAGCTAATGCATCTTGCGCTAACCATGTGAATTTGTAGTCCTTTGCCCACGATAAAATTGGTAATCTTCGTTTGATATATCCATAACAAGATTTTTTGTTACACTGAGACACTTAAAAAAAAATATAAATAATTTGTTTAAAATGAAATAAAATGTTTAAAATAAAATAGAAATTTAAAAATAAATCCTTATCTTCTAACGATATTTCACAAATTAATTAAATTATGTAAACTCACTTTTTTGATAAAACGTGTTCTTCGCCTTGTTCAACATGTTTAAAATTATTTTTATGTGAAATATTAAATGCAATAACTTATTATACTTCTATAGCGTATTTACAATTTTAAATAACATTTATGTACACATTATTATTAGAGTGATATTTAATATTTACAAATAAATTTTGATAATATAATTTTGATAAATAAAAAATACATTCAATGAAAAAATGAAAAATAAATATTCAAATTTCTTGTTGTTCTCAAATATAATTATGATACAAAAAGAAGTTATTTATGATAAGGAAACATGAGCTCGATACAAAACACAACCATTCGATAACGTCGTCGATTATAATAAATGCCGCTCTAAGAAGTTATAAAAGCTTCGAGTGCCGGTATTTATCCTGATACTCCCACTCCTCGAATACTTGACGATTCAGCAATCATCATAACTATTAAAGCTATCAAGATATTGAATCTAATATTACCTTCTGTTATCTTCATTATAATTCTTTTCTTTTCTTATTATAATAATTTTTTCATTAATTATACCTATTCATTATTTTTAAAGAATCATTTAATTATCAATACTGATTTTTTAATGATTCAAACAACTTATGATTTCTCTGATGATTTGAAAAAAAATTAAAAAGAATGAAAATGTTTGCGCAAAAGGATATTCGATCAAATTATGATGATCAATAATGAATGGAAGTCTTCAGTTTTCAGTAAAATATAAAGCAAAATAAAGATGTTAATATTAGTTACTTTATACGTTAGTTATTATAATTTCGTAAATATTAGTTAACTATTATTATTCAAAAGAAAAAAAAAATATTAACATTTAATTTCATTAATTCTATTAATAATCAACTTATATAAAATTATTATCGGACAAAATTCTTAATATTTCATCATTAATAAGATTACTGTAATGTGATAGAAACTAGATTAAAAATTTCTATTAGTCATAGAGTAATATAAAAAAATATTCATTTTTTATATATCATTAATAATGAATGATAATAATATAATAAAAGCTATAAACAAAGATAAAAAATATAACATTATATAAAAAAAAAATATTCATCGTCAGCATTCTATTTAATTTATAATTATGTGATTTAAATTAATTTTTGTTTTTCTAATATCCATCGATAAACTATCAAAATTAATTTATTACAATAAGCGATTTATTCAATTTATATAATTTTAAAATTTTTATAACTTGCAATTCTAGATTTTTTATTGTATTAAACGTACCAATATATTAATTTATGTATATCATATATTTATTGTATTAATATAATTATCTTATAATGAATATTAATGAAATTTTATAAAAAAAATATATTAGAAACACAGATTCATCACAGAGTATCTTGAAATTTTATAATGCATATTAATGATTTTCATAAAAGATATATCAGAAATGCATATTCATTACAGAATATTTTGAATTTGTAATAAAATAAAAACAGTGTTTTTCAATAAAATTTATATTGATTATATTAATATCATTCATTTTGCTTTTCATTTATCTATTTATTTTCTATTATTTATAATTTTAAATATAATTATTAATTATTTTAACAATCCATAATTATTTCAAATTTAATAATCTATGATAATCGAAATTATTTGTATATAGAAACATATATAAATTAAAAATATAATTGACGAATTAATAATATATTTTGTTTGTATGAATTTAACTGAACTGATATCATTGATAAAATTAAATACATATTAGATTAATACGCGAAAACAAAAATCGATCGTTGAACAATATAATTATGGATTAAATAGAAGATTATATATATTTTAAAAATAATAATCTCAGAAAAAATCACAATGTATTATCTATATTATGATACTTTCATAATGATACTTTGTATCTTTTTGAATACATTTTTGAATAAGAATATTAAATTATTTAAATTTTTATAGTATCATAAACAATATCAAAGTTAAATTTAAAAAATAGTATAGAATTATATTTAAATAATTTAATATATAAGTACGTATTTTTTAACATATTAAATATATATATAATATGATACTTTAGATTAAATAAAATAATATTTCTAAGAAGAATAAGATAAAAACCATACATTGGATGCAAAATAATACAAATTTTAATTTTATCTTTGTTTTAACTTATTAAATTTACTTACATAACTTGATTAATATTTAAAGATTAATAAATTCTTTACAATGTTTTCTTCTTTTGAAATGATCAATTGTCAAAAGTATAGTATAATCAAAAATATACTGCAATATATTGCATAATAAAAAAAAAAACTTTTTCTTTCTTCTTTTGTATAGAAAATTGAAATTTTTTTATTATTATTTTTTTTTTCATTTTAACTAAAATCAATAAAAAAAAATTTATTTAGAAATTTGTTTAAAAATGATATATTTTAAAAATATTTTTAAAAATAATATTAATATTTCTAAAAAAATTATTAATATTTACAACTTATACGAAAAATATCTGTATCTTATTAATAAACTGTTTTATGATAGATTTATCTAATAATAGTTGAACATAAATAACAAAAAATATATTAAATTATAATGTAATATTTGAGATTTAAAATGATGTATCATTATAAATGTATAATTATTTATATATTTTTCAAAATTTAAAAATTTTTTAATAATAGAAAGATAATTAGAACGAAAATGACATGATGGAATTAATTATTGCAATTCATATTTAACAAATTATATTTTAAATATTAAGAATTAATAATTTTGTATTTTTTGCAATTTTATTTTAGAATGATCAACAGCTGTGACATCATCATTCATGAAGTTCATAATAAAAAAAGCTGATGGATAACGAAACTTCTTTGTATGATATATCTCTAAATGAAGAGTACATTTTTGACAGGATTGATATAAGAGTAATTTTTATTATGCTTTATACCATTGTCTTCGTTTACTGCTTTCTCGGTAAGTGATCGTCTTGATCTAGATCACTTGGATTATTACTTGAATCTCAAAATATTGTAATTGGTACAATGATGAAATTGATTTGTATCAATTGTGTCCAATGTATTCTTTCTCAATTTTTGACAAAATGAAAAAACGCGAATATCGGTGTAAATCAATAAAAACTGTTCTTCAATCGAAATTTCAATTCATTTCTGTAATAAATATTCGTGTTCATGAAACGTCGATGCTAAAGTAGAATTAATTAATCCTTTTATTATATTTGTAAAAATTTATTCCAACTCTGAAACAGATATAATTGTTTTTTTTTAGATCTATTAAAAATTTATTTGTGTATGTTACAATTAAAGAAAATTATATTGTTACAATAAAAAAAAAAAGTAACATTTGCATTCAATAAAAATTTTATATAAAAAAATTATATTAATCTAAAACCATGATTGAACTATATCCTAACATAATAGGAAGATTAAGTTTTCAAAAAAAAAAATTTCATAAAACATGTCGTTCAGAAATTATCTTTATGTCAGAATTTTATGTCAATAGAACTTCGATTATCAGAAGAACGAATAAATCGAGTGAATAAGCGAAAAAAAATGATTAACTTTTTTAATGTAATTATTATAAATTATTGTAAAAATAATTGATAATTGAAAAAATGTTATCTAATACAAAATAAGAAAATAATATAGCTTAATATGATTTTATATGATTTTATAATATAGGATTGTTTTTTTTTTATAAAATGTCTCAAAAATCAAAAATTAAAAATTCTGATACTTGAAAATTAATATTTCGAACATTTCAATGTTTTCAAGTATCGATCCAATCCGATTTGATGTAATCGGACTCGATTTCTTTTCGATATATCGATTATATTTTCGATATAAATAATTTAATCGAAGCTTTATCTCGATTTAAACTTAAATATATAAGAATCAAATTCTTATATATTTCTAATATTGAATATTTTCTCTCTATCTGCCTTATAATTCTTTCTATGTCTATGAAAAAGATTAAGAATAATTAAAATCCTGATTAATTGACATTATGAAATATATTCAGAAATATATTTTTATAAAATTTGATTTTAGATAATTTGATGATGATCTTTATAGTGTTCTTTTGACAACTATGCAGTATCATTAATTTTTTTTTAATTAATTTGGCAATACCTGATTTCTGCGTCGATATTTTTTGCATATACCAAACTTCAACAAATTATTTGATGAATGATTAACAACTCACATTCATGCTTTCTCTTATACGAGTATATTAATTTCAGTAATAGTTTGCATTGAATGATACTTAGTTATTGTTTATTTTATTAAATGCAAATCCGTATAAATTAAACTAGAAATCAATTATAAATCGTAATAGGTATTGTTTAGAACTTGCCAAAAATTTTTCTATGTTGAAACCACAAAAAATTATTTAATCATAAATAAAATAGACATCATATATATAACTAATAACAAAAAGTATAACAAAATACTATTAGATATAATAAATCTCATTTTTATTTACTTACTTCCACTTCTCTTGATGTCTTGCCTTTATACAGAATTATCGTCGGTTTATGGCGAAGTAGCACCTTGGAGAATCAGGCTCAACGGCTAAAAGCAAAGACGATAATGTTCATCACGTTCATAAATTAAGCAGAAATATACTTTATATCAGACATGGTGTGATAAGGTATGTATCATACTATAATTACTACACATATGAGGTTATTCGGGAAAAAATTATTTATTATTAAACATAACATATATGGGAATAATCTCTTAATTCTTAGTTTAAAATATTCTCCAAAACTTACAAACTTAACTCACTATTTCTTTCATTTGTCAAAACAATTTGCAAAATTTCTTTTTAAAATCAACATCATGATTTGATATTTTGTTCTCAATTTGAAATTTTTTTATTCAATAGCGATTTCAATTTAGAAAAAACTATAAGTTATAGAAAAATCTGAGTTGTAAAAAAACAAACTTAAATTATACAATGTTTCTTTAAAACTTAAATCTTATTCAATTATTATCAATGACATGATAATCATATAATACATGTAAACTTATTCAACAATATTTCACTGATAATTGAATTGCACAGAACAATGATTATGTACATGCATACAGTAAAATTTAATTCAAATTATTATTACATTAAGATTATGCGATCTATTTTTAAGATATTCAAAAGAATAAATTTTTTTTTCAGATAGATCTGATATATCTCGTTTAAAAAAAAATAAACAAATCAAATCACATGACAAATGCTGCAACTTCAATTTCTTTCGAACTGAAATAATTTGTTACCAAACTAGTCAATATCAGAATCGATTTATATACTATATCATTACGTAAAATATTTCGATTACTGACGCCAGTTTTTTTCTATATTGATTGCTTATTTCCATGAAAATAAGTTGTATTTATAAATTTTTATCTTGGAAGTAATTTATCTCTTTTATTATGTTGTTTATGTTTATATTGATAACAAATAACTATTTGTAGAAATTTATGTGCGAAAAGTAATTTTATATCTTAATATTATGAGTGCAACTCTGATTTCCCTAGATTTTGTCACATGATTTTGTTTACATTCAGTGATTCGACTCCTAAAATATTTACATAATAAGTTTATTTTATTTAAAAGGATATATGTAAATACTTTATACTAAAGTATAAAAAAATCGAATAATAATTAAATTAAAAAATTAAATTTTAGAATATTACGGTTATTGATTATTATGGTGAGAATGTTCACCATGTATAATTTGTCGCAACAAGTCTAGCATCACTGGAGTTCGAATTATGATTGCACGTTGAATCTGAGCATTCTTCTAACCTTATCCAATTTTATTTCGTACACAAACTCTTGTTTAAAGTTTGTCTTGTTTGTCTTTATTGTATACTTTTTTCTCATATAATTTTCGAAGAGAAATAAAAAAATTTCTTAAAAGAATTATATTAACACATCACAAATACGACAAAATGAATATAAATCTTTTTCCTTATAATTTGTTATATTTAATTTTATTTCAGTTCCTAATAAACTAAACGAGAATTTAATTACAATATAATATGATAATATATATGATACAGAAAAAATATTTGAAGAAATTAATTTATTGGCTGCAAAATTCTTTTATATGCTTCATCAAATTTTTCATGATTAAATTAGAATATCCTTTTAAAATAAATCAAAAATTTTTCTATATGAAATTATTACTTTATTTTTCTCTTGTATGTATCTCTAATATGTAAAATGAAATTATTCTTATTCAAACACATACATTTTCTTCCATTTTCTTCCATATTTTAATTTTCTTTATTTATGTTGTTTTATATTTCTTTTTTTTGTCATTATATATCATATAATAATATAATATAATATAATAATAATATCATTGTCGTGATCTGAAGTCTATATAAAAAAAGAAAAGAATATAGAAAAAAATATATACTAAAAATAGATTATAGTCATTTCAATATTATTTTTCTAGTACAAATTTATATCAAAAGATTAAAGATTATTCTCGCAAAATAGATATAAAAAAAATTTTAAAATAAAGAAATAGAAGATGAATCAATAGAACAGAATTGTTGAGTTTTCCAATTACGTGGAATTCGCATTAAGTTAACATATCGTCCATATTTGGCACTGACACAAGTGGTTTTAGCAGACAAAAAGATTTCTACATCAGATCATACATATTGAACGATAATGGAAAAGAAAAAAAATGAAATTTATTTTATTCAAAAACGAGATTTATAATAGAATTTTAATGAAATGACATTGATTAATTATTATCCAATAATTGAAATGGAAAGAAAGTAAAAGTAAAAATCGATAAATATTTTATTAAGGAATATATGATGTTTTGTATCATTCCATTTTAAATGTCGAGAAAATTGATTTTCCATATATCTTGTTATCCTACATATCTTGTTTCAAGATATTAATTTAGGTCAAAAATGTAATAATATTATTGAAACATTAGAAATTGAAACTTCTTTATGAAAATAAGGAGAATGATATAGTCAGATGATATGGAAATATTATCGTATATTCTATCGATTGTTTGCGTTGATACATATAATTTAATAATAAAATATTTTGATATTGATTTTTTTTTCAATTCAATCATATTTTCTTATTATTAAAGAATTTATAAATTTGAAAAAATAAAAAATAAGCTATAAAATTTGAAAACTATAACAGAATTGAAATAGATCAGTAATATTATATTGTTACAATTCATTACACATGAAACTGTAACATGCAACTTTTTTTTTTCGTTTCTTTTTAACTTTGACAAATATTTCAATTTGATGCTTTGTTATATTTTAAATTAATTCTCTCTTCAGTTAGTACATCAAAATTATATAATCAATTAAAATTAAAATTATTATCTACATCAAAGTTCAATAATAATTTTTAACCTAAAAATTAAATTATATACTATATTCAATAAGAATTATTGTAATAAAAATTTTATATAAAACAAATGCTCAATGTTGAGTAATTTTACTAAAATTATAAAAAAGTGCACTTTAGTTTATTTTTTTTATTTATAAAGCTAAACTTAAATTCCTTTTCTAGGTCCATGGATTATCTAAATAACGCAGTTACATATTATATAGACATTTAATATTTAAGATGCAATATAATTTCTTTCTCATTTATTCACTGTTTATCTCTTCGTTCATTTCAATCCATCATCGTTTTTCCATTCTCCCTTTTTCCTTCTTTCTGTCGAATCATGTGAGCATTATCTACAATTTTTTATTTCCTCTTAAGTTATCAGTTGAGGTCCCGAGTTCGCAGCTAAGTAACCGGTTAACTCCGGTCCATCGACTTCTCTCTAGGCATTTTATCAAACAATGGTTGATCATTTCTCAATAAGACATTTATATCTCAATCAATAATCATGAGATCATAGCTGTTAAAAAACAAATGAATTTTAATAATAAGTTACTAAGATTAATATCAAAAATTATTAATAAAAAAAAAACTATATTTATATATATATATAGATTATATATAGATATTGAATAAGAA
The DNA here is from genome assembly GCF_000469605.1 of Apis dorsata. Taxonomy (NCBI): domain Eukaryota; kingdom Metazoa; phylum Arthropoda; class Insecta; order Hymenoptera; family Apidae; genus Apis; species Apis dorsata. The sequence continues at coordinate 184,423 of NW_006263307.1, read as the reverse complement.
AAAAAAACTTTGCAATCAAGATAATATTTTTCATTAAAAAGAATATAACTATTTAAATTATACGCTTATATTTGTTATCATTTGCAAACATTTTTGAAACATTTTCGAATGCAAGATAATAGAAGCCGTAAGCAAATAGACAAAGAAATATAAAAATAAACAATTAAAAAAAAGTTGAAAAAATGAAAGACGATGGGAAAATATTGATTGACATGTTCAAAGTTCAAGTAAATTGGACGCCGCGTGAATGTATCAAACTTGCAATGTTTCGCGGTTTATCTCACAATAGAAGCAAAATGAAAAAAAAATAAAATAAAATAAATAAATGAGCCGAGCAAATCCTGAACTCGTGATAACGATGTAATAATTATTATTATTGCTAAATCAGACCCCCAGCAGAAATTGCATCACATAACATTAGATGACCCCAGAATGGAAAATATATTTTGCTGTCTGCAGTAGATGTATATCAAGCACGTGTAACACGAACATAAGTATTTTTTCTCAATTTTTCAGAAATAATTAATGGAAATGAAAAGGAATTCATAAACACAATATGAACATAAACGAATTTAAAAACGATAAACGATAAGAATAATTTTTTTTAACCTGAAAATCATTACCTTAGACTGTGATAATCATTGTAATAAATATAATCGTTTTCTTGTTAAACAAAAGTTACTTTAAAATTCATATTCAATTGAAATCATAAAAATTAAATCTATTAAAAAATAATTTAACAATCGATTTTATAAAGAATATGCATATTTATTCTTTATTATCAAATAAAAAGTTTATAAAATATGTGCTACTATATAGCAAAAAATTTATCATATTAATCGAATAATCTTTCCAAATCGATGATCGCTTTTTTATTTGAAACAATAATGATTTGAACAAAAATAACAAAATATATGAGTGATGGTAGATGCGTGCTTCACTGACCGAGTGGGGACACTACTATAAGAAGATATATCACCAACGAACAGACAGTTTACGGTTGGATTGCCGAACGCAGCAGTAGAAATTTACGCTCGTTTTCAACGAATCGTCAGAGATATATATTCAACTACATTGAAAAACATTTCTTCAAGGTATGTGTCAATCGATCAACATTTTTCTATCGATCATATATTGAATGTACGAATGACATTAACATTATATTATTTTACATTTTGATCGCGTTGCAAATGCATTATAATTTTTCATACAGCATATTCTACGCATTCACTTACATAACTAATAATTATTTACATAAGAATCAAATTCATCGTTTTATACTTAAATAGTATATAAATCATTATCAAACGTTAGAGAAAAGGAATTTAGTTTATAAATAATTTGAACATAAGAACAAATCATGTAAAATAAAAACAATCAGTTCGTTGTTATATATATATATATATATATATATATATCAAACGCAAGAAATTTATGTAAATAGAATGAAAAATACAAATAAAAGATATATATTAGTAGCGGAAATCAAGATACTTAAATTCTGTTTATTCAAGGATAGCATGTCAATCACACTTAGAAGCGTTCTCATAAGCGATCCCGTAGACGCATGTTGCGGTGAGTTACTTCTTCGTCACGGTATCTCAGTTACCACCAAATGTAAATTATCAAAGGAAAAACTGATAAAAGAGCTACAGGTATGTATAAATTTGACATTAATTTAAATTATTTCTTTTTCTCTTTTTCTCTTTCTTCTCCTAGCAAATATTTTGATTTCATATTAACAAGTATTTTCAAAAAATCGCGAAATCGTTATAATTACTTTATATTTTTTTATTTTGTTTGAAAAAACCAATTGACAAAACTAAGTTATTTCAATTTAAATATAATAGCAACAGTATTGAACTGTGTAATAGTTCAACTTTCTCGTTCTTCCTTCTTCCACTTTTCATTTTTTAATCTCGCTAAATTACCACTTACATTCTAGTCGATTCAACCGGCTAGAACCAGTTTAGTTGGCGAATGTGAATACCGGTTCATTGGGTCATTGTACTTAACTTTACCCAAGTTCCCCTTCTATCATGTATATACATCTGCGAATGCACAGTTATGTGCAATCTCCATGATAACTTATTCGTAAAAAGAAACGAAATAATTAAAAAAAAACCTAATTGCATATTTATATAATATATATACATACGTGTGTTCAAAACAGAATCACGAAGGATTGATTGTTCGATCAGAAACAAAAGTAACTGCCGATGTATTCGCTTGTTGTCCAAACCTTCGTGTCGTTGGCCGAGCTGGTACTGGTGTTGATAACATCGATCTTGAAGCTGCCACACGAAAAGGAGTCATTGTATTGAAGTATACTCATTTTTTTTATCTTTTTAATTTTATTTAACTTTAAAAGAAAACACTAACCAATTTGAATTTTTTCAGTACTCCTGGTGGAAACAGTATTAGCGCTTGCGAATTAACATGCGCTCTAATCTCTAATTTGGCGCGTAATGTTACTCAAGCAGTTCAATCATTGAAAGACGGAAGATGGGACAGAAAATTGTACTCCGGTTTCGAATTATCCAAGAAAACTCTTGCCGTACTTGGAATGGGTCGTATTGGACGTGAAGTGACACGAAGGATGCAAGCATATGGAATGCGAGTGATCGCCTTCGATCCTCTACTCACATCTGAAGACGCAAACTATCTTAATGTTGAGAAATTTTCTTTGGATGAGATATGGCCAGTGGCTGATTATATTACTGTACATACACCACTTATTCCTCAAACGAAAAGTACTATCTTTTAATTTTATCTAATATTTACAAAATAATTGTTTCTTAATTTTTAATAAATCGTTTATTATTAATAATTAATTACTAATTGTTTTAGATTTAATCAATGCTACAACATTAGCGAAATGTAAAAAAGGAGTACGTATCATAAATGTGGCTCGTGGTGGCATCGTAGATGAAGAGGCATTATTAAATGCGTTAAAATCGGGCCACTGTGCTGGCGCTGCTTTGGATGTATTTACAGAAGAACCGCCAAAAAACTCTGTTACTCTAGAATTAATTGCACATCCTAAAGTTATCTCTACTCCTCATCTAGGTAAAATAAGATAAATAAAATAAAATTTTCAAAAAATTAATAATTTTTTTTGTATGGTATAGGAGCAAGTACTGAGGAAGCTCAGCAACGAGTTGCCGAAGAAATAGCCCAACAATTTTTGGTGTTAGCCGGTAGATCAACGGAATATGTAATTACCGGAATCGTAAATGCTCCAATGTTGAGCGCTGCTATGTCAGATGAAAACGCATCATGGATTGAATTATCGAAAAAATTAGGCAATTTGATCAGTCGGATTTTGAAAGGAAAATTGAATATAACTGTACATAATCAAATTATTGGCAATAAAGAAATGGAAAAAAAAACATTCATTCACACAGCTGTTCTTGTTGGGATCTTATCAGGACAAACAAAAAATGGTTTAAATTTGATCAACGCACCGACATTAGCACAAGAAATAGGTATCGATATCAAAAGAAGCTACGAAGAATCAACGATTGAAGCAATTGTTATTCAAGCTGAGGGTCATTGGATCAAAGGTAAAAATGAAATAAAGATTATTGCATTGTTGATTTATTTCTCATTTTTATGCAGGAACCGTTTGTAACAACAAACCGATGTTACTCTCATTAGATGACGCATTGTTTTCTGATGGAATAACTTTAGGAGATTTCATTTCTTTATATCAAACAAATAATATACAAGATTTAGCGCAAATTGTAAACGTTTTTTCCTTGAAAAACATCAATATTTGCAACTTGAATATCAATGGAAGTTGGATGATTATTCAAACTGATCGAGAAGTTTCTATACCTGTCAATGGTATTGAATCCTTTTGAAATTAATGCTTTTTTATTACAATGGTTTGATAAATATGTGACATTAAATCGCATATATTTATTCTATATTTTTATATAAAAAAGAAAAAACACAGTATTTTAAAATTTAATATAAGTCATTTCCATTTGTTATATCTGATATATATATCTCTATTATCGATGCACAAATAGCGCATCATTTAATTTTATTGAAAGTAAAAACGCAATAGATTGTGTTTTTATTTAAAACATCACAATCGCACATATTTAAATATTTTTATAAATTTTTCATATATACACGTGCATTATAAAATAAAAATATACAAAAATATATATGTGTGCAAGCACACGTGTATGTATATAAGACCGTATATGTAATTTATATATAAGTATTTATATTTTTATATTATTAATAATCATTAATAAAATATTACATATCATAAAATTATTATTATGTGTATGTAACATAATTAAATATTCAACTACTTTCACACAATATCAAACACTATGAATGCATAATGCGTTATACACATATATACATTTGCATATAAGCATTTTATGTCTTTGAAAAATATATATATCTTAAAAAATATATTCATTGATAATTTTACAATAAAAAATTATTTTAGCGTTTTATTGGCTAATTAAATCCACAAGAGCACTTTTTATGATCTCTTAAATTTACATTGCATTTTAAATTATAATCATATAATTTTATATTCTTTCATAACTGTCTAAGCGACAACAATTAAAAGTAAATACAACTCCATCCTGTAAAAATAAAAAAAAATTTTTTAATTTTATAATGAGTTATTATGTTAATATAAAAAAAATAACAGAATATGATAGAAATTCAATCAAAATATGATATGAATTCAACTTACTTTAACAAGTGAAGGAAGATTCCGCCAAAATTCATGATTAGGTACCATTTCCCAACCAGTTGCTCCTCGTAAAAACTTTAAAATTATCGTTCCTCCAATAAAATATATTCCAGTTAATATAAAAAAATAGATAAGCAATATAGAACCAGTAGAAAGACTTTTAATTTGCGTCGTTTTACAAGCATAAGAAGATGTTAATATTAGATGCTGAAGTAAGAAAATATAAGCAAGCATATTTAACATGCAGTGGAAAATATATTATTTTATATTATTATATATTTTTAGAATTAGAAAATTTAAAACATACGTATTCATTCTTATCAACATTAATAGAATCCACATATAAATGAGTACCACATAAATTATTACAGCAAGCTAGGGCTATTGTCGTTATACTATTATTTTCATTACGAAGAATGAAAACAGGCGGTTTCGCATTATCTATTTCAACAATTATTTTTGTTTCTTCTGCTTTACCTAGACTAAAAGTATGATTGTCGTGTACAGCACATAACTAGAATGTAAACGAAGTATATTAAATAATATTGACAATAAAACTTAATATAAATTTATGTTATTTTAATGAATTTGAATTTTACTTACAGAAACACCTTTATAACAATCAGTTGATTTATTGCCTAATGGTGTATTCATACAAGGATGATAATAAAAAGTGAAATTACTAAAATCATCGGTGGCTATTAAGCTAATAAATATTTATTTTCAATTAGAAATTAATGCGTAAAATATAAAGAGGTTAGAATTTTCAATCTACTGACCTTGAATTACTCAGAGGTGACAAATTATAACCTTGTCCATTAGAAAACATACACGAACAAGCCGTTAATTGTCTACATTCTGAAGATATTTGTTTGCAAAAAAGTATTAAAAGAAACCCAACGAGTAATATTTCATTTTTCCCAATCATACTTAATAATCCTTGATACATAATTATAGCACTTATACCACTATTACCATATATAAGGTATCATTGGTATTAATTTCAACATTTCTTTTCCAAAAATATAAAACATTCAAATAAAACAAAAACTTTTATTTACTAACCTTAAAACTATTCAACAACAATCTAAATGGTACTAAGATCAGACTCATTTTTACAAACAGATTAAAAGTTACTTTTCTTTTTTCTTTTTTGTATCATTATAATTACATTATGCTATTGCATTATGCTATTTAAAATAATTGTTAGATTTACTAAAGATATGTAGAGACAAAAAAGTGATAAATCCGTATGAAATCTATTTATAAATATAGATATTATCAATATTACTTTGCTAATCAATTCGAGATTTAAACTGTAAAGATTAATTTGAAATTAATTTTTATCTAAATCTTTTTTTTGTCTATAATTAATATATAGTATAAATTATTAATAAATTAAGTTATTATATTAAGTAATTAACATATATAATTATATAATAATAACTTTTTAAATTATACAATGAAATAAAAAATGAAAATTAAATGATAATCTACAGTAAAATAATAATATGAAATAGCAAATGTCAAATGTCAAATGTATTTTGTAAATAACTTCTAAATCTTGAATTAGAAAACTAATTTGTAAATTTTTTAATTTTTTTTTTTTATATTTTTTCATAAAACTAAATAATATTAAATCTCTATTGTCTTATATTCAATAATAGTTAGTATTTTAATTAACTACATTTTAAAAAATCATAAATAGTGAATATAGTAGTATAGTATAATATATAAATTCGACAAATGAAAATTCGTTGTTTTTTTTTAGAATATTTCAAAATTCCTTCTTATTTCTTTTATTAATAGGTTAAATACTGTCATCATACTTTATGTCAAAATATATATACATTACATATACATTATATATAAATAAACTACATAAGATTGTTATTTTATTATAATTTTGAAAATATATAAATCTTTTATATTAAAGATTAAAACATATTGTAGTTTTCAAAGAGAAATAATGCAAATATATTCAATTGATATCCAATATTTTCTCTAGTCATAATCTCTAGTCATAATTATAGATATTGAACAAATATTAATAGTGAAAAAAAAAACAAAAAAAATAAAAATTAAAGAATCAATTTCTAGAATGCTGTAGATTAAATTTATAAAGATAAAGAAAGTAAATATTAGAAAAAGATAGAAATAGAATAAGAAATAACCATTAATGCCATCTTTTAAGAATTAGAAAAAGAATTATTTTCTAAAATTTCTTAAGAGATGACGCTAATGGTTACTTTTATTCTATTCTATCTTATCTTTACTCTTCTTTTATTATTTGCTTTTCTCATTCATATTTAATTTCATATGGCATTGATTCTTAAATTTTTGTTCTATCCCTCCTATTTTTTTTTTTCTTGTCTATACTATTTTATTCATGACATTCTAGAGATGGCGCTAATTCCTTAATTTCTCTGTATTTATTCTATTTATTTGCTTTTTTTTTTATTAATATTTAGTTTATAAAGATTTATACATGCAGAAATTCTATGATTCTAATTTCTTCTTTGCCTAATATATTAAAAATTATATAGATTTTTACAGATCATAAAGTTTTATAGATCTTAAATTCTTGATATTTTGTTATTTGTGCTACATAAATATTAATATTTATAATTTTTTGTAATATATAGAAATAAATTTCATAAATTGATATTACTTTTATATTATAATAAAAAATACAGATATAAATTTTAATTCATGAATAATTTAATTCAT
>NW_006263307.1:174387-176742 GCF_000469605.1 Apis dorsata | reverse complement strand
CAATTTTAAATTTATGAATATAATGTAATAATATATAAGAATATTTTATATATAATATTTAATATTTTAATATATATATATAATTTTATATATAATTTCTGCAATTATATCAAAAAGAGCATATCAAACATTTTAATTGTTTATGCAATCGGTATTTCAAAACGAGACACAAAATTCTATTAAATGTTAAATCTATCCTGTATTTCATCTTGTATTTCATATTCTATTAAACGAGATTATGAGAGTTTATTCTTAAAATAGATATTTCAACAAACAAGTTTAATTTTAATGACAAAAGTTTTTAACAATAACTGTTATATACATAATTAATCAATAATATACAATTAAGATATAAGATAAGATATTACAACAATATAAAATTATATATAATTAAGATTATAAATTAATATTACAAATACAAAGTTTTATAAATTATGAAACATTTTTTCTTATTTTAAGGATAAAATATCAAATAAAAATCATAAATTCATAAGAAATAGCTCTGAAAAAATTTAAAAAAAAAGTGAAGAAAAATCGTATCAACAATTGGATTGTTTATCTACGAAAACTTTAATACATGTCAAGTTTACTAAATTTTATATTATAACATGCAACATTTGTCACGAAGATATCGACAACTCTGATTAGTCGATTATGATTATCGATATTGCAATGTCAGCAATCGATTGATTCTGATAGAAAAAGCATGTAAGCACAACTTTATAATTCCTGATTGTTAGATGATTCTGGCAAAAGAGAAAGAATTCGCAAATAACTTAATTCGCGATCTTTTTGACGTTGCTCTTCAGTAATTTGTTCAAGAAAAATCGGTCCGGTGTAGTTCATCAAAAAGCATGCGATCGGTGCCAGGAAAAAGGTAAGTACGGATAATCTGACGATGTCCAAAGCCATTTCGAATTCCTCGTTTCCTTCGTTGTTCCTCAATTGTTCATATGCTAATGGCCCTAAAGCTGCCTTTAAATTTGAATTTATGAATTTTTGAATTGATAAATAGAAATATAATGAATATCTATTAATGAGATCAAGTATATCGAATATCACAAGTAAGTTCAATAATAGACCAGATTTATATCTTTTACAAATATTTCGAAGGAAACAAGATTTGAAACCAACTGATCAAAGAATAAGATTAGATATCTCGAAAGTATAATGAATAAAGTATATAATGAATTATATTAATGAATTATATTTTATGAATAATATTTGAATCTTATAAAATAAAATTTGAACATTGCATTTGATTTGCATTTATAAATATATATTCAACTTGATCCAATTATAATGTAATGTAATCAAAACTATATACCTGCAAAGTACCTTTTGGTATAGAAGCCGTAATTAAGAACAGTCGTTCTTTCCATGTAAATGAACTAATCGACCATGCTACGATATAAGCAGTAACGCATCGTCCCTATGCTCGTATATAACAAAAAATGTATTTGCTCAAATTAATCATGTAAGCAGAGAATTTAACCAAATAAAATAGAATCTTGATTATCAGAATGAATCGATTATATCTTCTATGATCAACAAATTCGATTATTAAAACATCAATTAACAAGACAATTATCTGAACTGTATATTTTGTGTTTAGATTAATTTGTTCATTAAGAATTTTTTAATATTTTTGCTATTTTTGTTAATATAAAAATTTTTGACATATAAAAATAAATTTTTAGTTCAGAATAAATATTTGTAGACTTTTTCAAAATCATATTTTCTTCCACCAGTTTCATATGTCTACAAAGTGACTGGTATTTTGTTATATCACTGTTTTTCAAATGACTAGCCATTAAAAAAATTAATAAATTTTTTAAATTAATTGAAATTTAAATATTTTTTGTTTCCTGTTGCTACCAAAATTTTTATTTTAATAATTAAGATTCTGTATTAAAATTTTATAAATTTACCATTAATCCAATCAGAACGCAAAATAAATGTAATCCGAATCTGGATATAGTCCACAGTGTGACATCAATGTCAGCACCTATAATTCCGACCAAAATTGGTTGTGCCAGCTTCCAAAGTGTATGCATTATTCTTCGTAAATTAGCTGACTAAATATATTAGCAATCTTTATATATACCTACCAGAAAATGAACTTGAAAACTGATACTCACATCAAATTTATGCGACAAAATTTTCCAACCACTTATGCTGACAAATGCTATTATTAAAGTAGATAAAAATCCTGCCCCGGAAATGGCTATCTTCGCAATTCCTGTTGTGCACATCAAAGAGCCGAGTATCAAGCAGATTACACGATACCGATCTACGTATCTCTAATTGATGTATTGATAAATTGATTTAATAATGATAAATGAAATAAAGAAA
>NW_006263307.1:169243-174034 GCF_000469605.1 Apis dorsata | reverse complement strand
GAGAGAGAGAGAGAGAGAAGTAATAATAGTAATAGCAGAAGAATAGTAGTAGAAAATAGTAAAAAAAACATATAAAATACCTACATGACTACGATGGGGGAAAAAGATGAAACAAATCCCTAGAAATATTCCCATTGAAAGGCCCAAAATTAAATCGCGAAGAATGATGGATAAATAAAACCACCATTGAGTTTTATATTCATCTGAAAAAGAATTAATCATGGGAATGTTATGTTTTTCAATACAAGAAACAATTAGAATAAAATTAATAAAAATTAACAAATAAAATGAAAAAAAATTGAAATCGAATATAAATTATAAATCAAATATTAAAATCGAATAAAACTATAGAAAATAATTTTCTATTTTACTATTAAAAATCAAGAAAAAATTATGTTTTTATATTTTATTTTAGTTTAATAACGAACAGTAGCCTACCGTTAGCGAAAACGATCGAAAAACAAAGCACGAACAGGGAAATAACGTGCACAGCGTCGATGCAAGCAGCAGTGGAGAGAATTGTGTCTAGTCTTTTAGCTTCTCCATAACCTTGTTCGAGTAAAGTTAGGAGAGTGTTCATGATCACCACTGGCGATATACCACTAACTATTGTTCTTTGTACCAATATACGAAAATGAAAAAATTATAATAAGAGAATAATAAGAGAAGGAAAAACAGTAGGAGAAAAATTATGGCATATATATAGTACATTTACTTTCGACTGGTCACTCACCCAGTCATAAAGGACCAGTCCCAATGAAATAACAAAATGAATCTGCAATATACTGTGATCATGAGTATTTCGATTGAAGAAGGAACGATGGCCAAAAATATTATGAACATTGTATTCTTAGTTATACTAGTAAATGATAATTGAAGTCCAAAACGTATCATGATAAAAGTTACACAAAATGTTCTGATCTTAGCAGTTGTTATGATACCAAGTTCTTCGTGAATATTGTAAAGTCCGGAGTTGCGAACGATCAAGCCAGCGATTAACATTCCAAGCATGGGTGGAAGTTTTACATATGGGATAATCGAAAAAAAATTGCCAAGACAATAAGAAAATATTGCAAGAAAGAATAAACCGAAACCATCGTTGTTTGGTATCATCGTTTTGTCCAATAAAAAATACAACACTGCCCAAGCCATTACTATTATGCCTATGTAAGTCGTTATGTCAAATAAATTTGCCCAAGTCACATCGAATCCAAAATACTGTATAACCGGTTTCGTTATAAGCATGTTTCGTATCATGGGATGAAATATAGTTATTCGATGACAACACGTGATATCTTCATATTCTTCATCCATTTTTTTTAATTTTTAATTTTTTTTTATTTTGTTTTTATCACACTTTAATTGATTAAGATTTTTTTTTTCTATTCAATCGTTCCAAGTTGATATATTCGTTACTCTCTACAAGGCATGACTGATTTTGTTATCGAGGTTATGTCTCTCTTCGATTGTTTCCTTCGACTTCGAAGTATTGATCGATACTTCAATATATCGAAGAATATCATTGTATTCATAATCGATTTATCATTGAATTTTCAAAATTATGAATACAAAAATATTAGTACAAGTACATTAGTACAAATAGATTTTAAAATATATACAGTACAATATAATTTAATTTTTTAAATATTTCTGATCTGAATTTTAATTTTTTCTTTCAAATAAAATATTAAAAAATATAATAAAATATAAAAAAAATATTATTCTATAGATTTTAATAAATGGAAAAATGTAAAAATTATCAAAAAAGAATATCATAGAATAGAAAATTAGAATCTATTGATATCAATTTTTCGCAAAATTCATTTCGCATATTCTCATTCTCGTGAAATATGTTAGTAATTTTACAAATCAAATTCGATGACTTTTTTATGAAAATTGCAAAATTATGTCAAGTTCTGTAAGATATAAATATACATTATAGATATATATATGCATTACCTTAGCCCTTCTTAGTGAATACTCTTATTGGTCTTACTTGGCCTTTCTTCTTCCCTCTTGTTCCACTTACCTCGATTTGTACATAGGATTCACGCGCTAGTTACAATACAAATCCCATCTTCTTTCAAATGCCGTCAAACTATAATCATTAACATTTCTCGCCACATTTTCATTTCAAAAAAAAAAAAATTTGCAACTTATTAAATTACAATCAAAATTTAAATTTACAATTAATAAATCATTCTATTATTATTTTTTCATTGTATTTTTTTCTCTTTCCCTTTGCTTTTATCGCTTTTTTCTTCTATCTTTCGCCAAAAGTGTATCATAAACAGTTAATTACTGTTTAGACAATGTGTAAATGTGATTTCGGTGAAAACGCCGGAGTAATCCAAGCATGTTTCTGTCATCGGGTCTTTGACCCGAGCAAAACCACTTAAATCACCAGGTATTGGATTTGTGTCTGGCTGGGAAAATAGCACTCTTGGAAAATGAATATCTATTTTGGTTGTTGAAACGACGCAGTCGTTCGTACCAATAGGTAGTCGGACGTCAAGTGGATTTCAGGTTATTGAACCTGCTCATTGATCCTTTTCCGTGTATACCGACGCGCGTTTGCCGTCGAGTTATCGCAAAAGCAGCGCCTATAACCAACACCTTAGCTCAATTTCGCTGACACTGCGACTAATTATTGTTAGGGGCCGAATTCAAGATATCGAGTTTATCAATCTCAACGCCAGTATCGATATATATCAAAGTTTTAGATATTATTTTTCAATATCTTTTAAGAGAATAATACTTTTTACTCTAGTCATATTTTTTCTTTTATTTTATTATTAATAAATAGTACAAATCAATATCTAGTTTTATTAAAAGATACTTACCAAGAGATATTGCTTTATTAATTTATCGTTAATTTGTACACTTTACTTACTATTACAAGATCGATTCCAAGTTTCCGGATACTTGCAATGTACAATACATAAAACAAAGGAGAAAACAGAAAGAACAGAAGAAAAGAAAGATATATCTATGACTATTATTTCTGGAAAATTTACATATATACATCTGTCAGCTAGTTCTCGACAAACTGTCGCAATGCGCCGCTTGATTCACCCATGCATTCGTATCGCGAGACAACCATCAAATAATGACAGAGCGCAAACATCAATATGTTCAACTATTTTATACACACTTTTCATTAATTATACATTTATTCTCGTCTATGTTTTTTTCTTGTTTTTTAACATTTTGATCAGATTCTTAAATTCTTAAATAGAAAAGTATTCCATTTGGAAGTTTGAAAAAATTAAGGATGGCAATGATTATCCAAAGATTAAATTATAAGGCCCATATATGTAAATAATATTGATAATAATGTTGTCAATTTTACAGTAATATTTTCAATTTTCTTCAATTTTTTTCAGATCGCATACAATCAATAATATCGATTCTCGAAATTCTTTTAGGATATAAGTTCATTTAGGAGTAAAATTATTTTTGAGAATTATTTCTAATGAATGCTGTATTGAAAGTGATTATCTGAAGATAATTGTTACTTGTAATATTCAAAATGTGCGACAAATTACGAGAAATACTCTCAAGAAATTCTCAAATGGACTGGTGCTTTTAAACAAAATAAAACGTTCGCGGATTTGAAACCGGTGATGATCGTACGTTGCGATCTTCTCGAAAATATGTACACGTATATACGTAAAATATGTGCTAGTCTTCGTATCGCTTTACATATCGCGTCTCTTGCGTTTTGTGTTCGTCGTCCATTTGCCATTTGCTCGTCCATCCCATGCTCTACGTTGTCTGTTTATCCGTTCATCTCTACCCCTGACATCTCTCATCCCTCTCTTCTTTTGTCTGCCTGTTAACCAAAGATCCTTTTTGTACGCTTCAACTAGTTACCGGTACAACATGCTTCAGAGAACATTGTTTCTCATTTTCCTAACGACATACTTATATACCTATCTTGACATTTCACATCTGCAAAGATTCGATCTCCATTACCCTGTATACTAAAATTAATTCATCTTTCGTTCGAACGCCTTGTTGCCAACTTTTCGAACGATTCTGACCAACTATTTTTCGTATTCATAACCCTTCTTCGTCCATACAGTTGAGCAGCTTTTGCATTCGACCGGTCGAAATCTCTTCGAAACGGTAACGGTCGAAACAAGCATTCGCTTAGTTTATTAGCGACGATTTTTAATCTCGACAAAAGAGAGGATAACGGGGAGGGAATAGAGCAGGAGCCAAAGAAAGAGACCAAGTTAGGAAGCAAAGAACAAGAGCGAAAAAAGGCTTTTCTTCTTTTGATGCGCCTACTTAAAGTACACGGGTCCGTGTTTCCTGTCGTACGCGTGGAAAGAGTACCCTCCAAACTGGCCGTAACGACCGGTAACCCCATCCTAAACGAAGCCTTAAAGAGGGAAGGGCAGGGTAACCGTGTAACAAGAGGCTGTGCAAAAGGGTTGAAGAGTCGCGAAACCATGAAGGGGAAGCACGAACCAACGTCTACGGATACGATGTGACGTGGCTGTATTGTAACTCAAGAGTTTTCTTGCACTCGTCATCCGTCGTTCTGTTCTTCTCTACATTCATGCGTAAAACTGTTTTCTACATCTTATACCGTTTCCTCGATTTTCTTCTCGATTCCGCTTCTTTTACTTTATCACGTAATATTCTGATTTAATTGTCAATTTCATATGTTTATAATAAAACGTATCCTTCTTATTTTATCCGAGATTATCAAATATCATTGAAATTAATATTATTTGAAAATTCATCAAGAATTATGAATCCATGAAATCTATATCAAAA
>NW_006263307.1:163730-169000 GCF_000469605.1 Apis dorsata | reverse complement strand
TTTTTTTTTTTTTTTTTTTTAAGAAAAAAGGATATTTCTTTTCTTTAAAATGAGATTGGCATTCTGGGAATGAAAGGTAAAATTTAAAATGTGCATCTCTAGTTCAGAATAATGTAAAGTACATAGGGTAAATTTTGTTGACGTATCAAAATTAGAGTCACGTATAAGTCCTTGAAGAGGAACTAAAGAAGGGAGAAAAATAGGGACAAAGCGAGAGTAAGGTCTTGAGTCGAGGGTAAACTATAAAGGGCAGACAGTTGAGTAGAAGATATCACGATTAGAACAGATTTATTTTATACGAATCATCTTTATTTTATTGAATACGCATTCTGAAGAATATAACATATATTATATTTATAATATTATAAATTGAAATCTTTTAATTTTCATGAAATACGTACTGCATTTTAATATAGGAAAAGTATACTTTTCTTTCGAATGACTAGAAAACTCGATTATACGGAATACGATTGGACAGTGGTAAGCGTAGGCAGATGGAGGAAATATTGGACTATGTCCAACCGGATGATAGTCTAAGCTTGATTAATTATCCAACGATCAATTGTGTTTTATAATATTTATGTACCGTAAAAATTTGGCATAACATCGCTGGAAATTTTTAGTTTAATTTATTTGTATATGATGTATATGATGATAATGATAGTAGATGATAATACGTTTCGCTATCAATTAAAATTTCAAATATTATCTTTGTGTTAAAAAAAGTATAATTTTTAGGCTAATTGATTCGAAATTAGTACAATCAAATAAATGCATAAATATCAATTATTTATATAATAATTGTCTTTGAAAATTAAATTCATTAATTCATTCATTTTATCACTTTCAAAAATCGAATATCTCACATGTATTTTAATTCTTTAATTTTATCTTCGTTTTATCTATTCTTATTCCAATGTTGATATTCCTAATATCATCTGATCTGAAATATTAAATTTCTTAATTATGTAACTGATTATAAAGATATATAAATATACAACACATGATAATTTTTTATCATGTGAGATATAATATTATAAAAGTAAAATTTTATATTTTATTGTAAATATCGCTATAAATTTTTCAAGCATTTAAATATGTATACATATATACAAATATATATATATATTATTGAGTCAAATTGTAAATGAAATTATTACAATTATAATAAACGAGAAGAAGGAAATAAAAAAATAAATCGAAAACAAAAAAAACAAAAGAAAACAAACTGAATCATTTGAATTGAGCGTCACTGAAACTTCGATGAACGACGTCGGGAGAAGCAGCGCCTCTCTTCGGATAGCTACATACAAAGTCTAGCGTTCGGGCGCATTCGGTTTTCCTGCCACGAAGTTGCCAATGAGTGGCGCGACGCACATAGGTTCGCGTTGCCAGTCACCGACGGAGCTTGATCGTCTACGTGCCTCTTTAAATCAGCAAGTTTACAGTTGTGATCGAGAACATTTTTCCAATCACAATCGAATATCTTTGATGCTTCCTGTATTGTCTCAAAAATGATATTTTAATATTTGTGTAACTTAAATTCAACATAAATTCTGATAGCAACGTTGAATATGTCTAAAATCGCTCTGAAACTATATCGATCCAATGTTCGGGTGAAGTGAATACGAACGTGTAGCTGTGTAGAATTGTGTAGCGTCGTCGCGTCATTCCGCGCCATTCGCCGATTTGTTTTGACATGTGTGTGTTCTGCCATATTGGATTAACACGTCGTATATTAAGGACTAAATAGGCGCGAGTTTCGCGCTAAAAAGGTATGTTTATTCTCATTTCTGATCTTATATTTCTTTAATATAAAAATTGATCAATAAGAATGATATTTTCGCGACGTGTTTATTCAAACAAAAACATAGTCAAAAATGATGAATCTAGATAAATTCTTTTGATATATTTTATTTCACTAATAATTATATTTCTTTTGATTTCAATGATACTTCTATGTAAAAAAAAATTTATACCGTAATGTCGAAAAATGGCCGTCGCGTCCTTTCTATTTGATTTGTATGACTTAACTATAAGAAATATAAAAAAAATTTTTAATTAGAGTTACATTTTTTCGATAAAAAATTTATATAATATAAATATATAAATACATTTACAATTTTAAAACAAAAACAATTTATCGGACTTCGGTATGATTATAGTATGTTGATATTCGTGTCAAGGTTCACGAATATATTTATCGAATAATTAAACATTCAAGGAACCGTTTTAAAATGGTTGATTAAAATGGTTGATCAATTATTCAGAAAATTAAAAAAAATTAATTGTTAATTTTCGTGCTTTTCCAATTGATCTTTCCTAAAATGGTTGAATTTTCATCTCTTTTTCGACGTCAACGATCTTTACTTTCATTTTCTTTTCTATGGTATACCAATGTACATCTGTTTGACATATATAAATTTTGAAAAAATTTGATAGAACCAAGAATAGCAAACGATATATATAAGATTAAATAATCGAAGATAAAACGAATGCTGATTCTTTTTTAAATAATTGTCGTAGTTCTACTGTCTTTGTCGTTGTTCATTGTCATCGATAGATGCGATTCTTTTAACCTATGCAACAACTTACGTAATACAATTGCTAATATATGGTGCAGCTTGGTCATCGTAATTCTAGTGATTCATCTTTTACTACTATAAGATTTTTCCGATTGTTTTTTTCAATTCAAGTTCATATTGAGTTTGCGAAAGACTAAAACACGTATTGATAACAATCTACAGTCCGTCATTTTATACAAATATTTGCAATATGAATCTTACAATAACTCATCGAATTATAAATAAAAAAAAGATTATTAAAAATGATATTATTGCATGCTGTTCTGTGAAAAAAGAATATGCAAGCATTGAACGTGACCCGGTTTACCTAAGTTATTCTTAGGCAAAGGCATTCGTTCCTTGTATATGAGCGTGCGCGCGCGCGCGTATAATCATTTATATATACGTTCACATCGAATCGAATTTAAGGAAATTAAAAAAATGATAATAACATCTTTTCCGGCATTTTTTAATTTTTAATACGCAATCATTGATAATATAATGTTGTTAATTAAAAGCTTGCGTTTAATCTCACACTTTATGTCTCGATGTCGGGATACTCGAAGAACTGGTACACGAAATGAGTTTCTTCTTAATTAATCAACTTAATTAATGGGAAAAAGACAGTTCATCTCGTGGGATTAGCTGTTTTCTTGAATCAATCCCAGATGATTTGCCTTAAATTTAGACTAGTTTTTTTTTTTTTTGTCGAAAGCAATGATTGCCATGAGAGAATTCTTTAACGAAGAACAATATTACATAAAGAATATTTATTTCTCTATATATTTCAATTAATAATTTCAATAAACTGACGGAATACTACATTTGCTTTTGTATTACGCAATTGTGTTCTTGTAACATTTAATCGTAGTATTTCGTTTACATTCCAGAGCAATACTTTTTCGGGACAACAATGGATCGTACAACGAGAATCGCGTGGATCATTTAAGGTACGAATTCGATATTATAGAAAAAATTTAAGATGAAGCTAATAATCTTTGGATTATTATATTATATTATATTTAAGTTCCCGCGAAATTTTTTGTGCAATAGAAAACTTGTTAGATATCATTAGGTTATTAGGTCGATTCGACAAATCAACAGAAGTACGTACTTGCATGTGTCATAGAACGAAAGTTTCAAACACGAGATATTATTAGAATTAGCTTCCTCTGTTGAAATTTTGCTTCTCGCGCTTCCTTTTTCTCACTTTTCTGCTATGATTCGAATAAAATCTATATAATTTCTAGATTTCAGAATTCAATTTCAATTTTACATATATATATATAAAATATATTTTATATTACGTAATATTTGAAAATTTGAATATTAAATATGAATCAAATTTACATAAAATATATATTTAACATGGATGTATATAATTTAACAAATTTGTTAAATATTGTATTGTTTAAATTTTTATAAATTAACGTTCTAAACTGCATTAAAATATAATAAATATGATAAAAAAATATAAATTATCAAGATTCATTAATGATTCGTTGATGATCACGAATGAAATGAAAAAATAACGAAAAATCGTATCGAAATATTTTTAATGAAGATGCACAGTGTATATTTATTGAATGGCCCAGACGTTCGTACATTTAACGAATAAGCTCTTCCGTTTATGGCTCTCGAAGCAATTCGTGTGAGTAGAGATGCTGTTTGTTTGCAATTGTACATGCATCGAAGTACGGTTTGAACGCGCAGTCTACAGGAATCTTCGATAGTTACTACATAACCTATACATACATAGAATCGAGTTTTGCTTACATTTGAATAGTCTCGAGTATACACTTCTGTTGCTACCACGGTAAATCGAGGGAAACTTACAAACTGAGAGAAAGTTTATTTCGTTTCATTTTGCAAAACACGTAAGATAATTTCAAAATTGCGAGCACGTATCTTATCGCTCTGGTGATTTTTTAAATCTAGTGATTTTCTATTCCTTATTAATTCCTTATTAATATGTTCAATGAATTAATTACTTGTAACGAATAAGTTGAAACGGAGCTAGAAAACCGTAAGCAACATGCCATCGATGAACGAAACGGTGAAACGCGGATGTTGCTCTCTCTTTTTCTCTTTCTCTTTCTCTAACAACCTCGATGCAACGAATAAAAGATATGAGAACGTTACGTTCTGCATTTCACACAACTCCTCATTGTCTTCTCATTTTATTTTCAGACACGATTACTTTTTTTTTTTCAGTAAATTTTTTGGTAAGCAAGAATTTTCAGCAAAGTATTAAATGACTTTTATAATATTCATTTCGCTTCGTCATTTATTTATTCTTTTCAGCTATCTATTTCCCTCTCTCCATTCACCTTCTTTACGTCAGTGACGATTTTAGCGTCGTAGGCAATCATCAAATAGCTACGCAATAAAAACACAAGCCTACACGATATAAGCATTCCCTCTCCATTGAATTTTGAATATATATGTATAAAAAGTTGGCGCAATAAAATTGAATATCATTTATTCAAATAGATATTGTGACATTGTAAAAATTAGAATTTATCCATTTATATTGATTCATACATATATTGATTCATTCATTTGACATCACTACCAATGCCAAATTCTTTTTACTTTTTTATTTAGATTCATTTCGTTGCTAGATTGCTTTCGTACTTTCTCTATTAGTACTCTTACATAATGTTGCGCTTCACCTATCTTACCTGCAAGAGAATTATATACCAT
>NW_006263307.1:160346-162984 GCF_000469605.1 Apis dorsata | reverse complement strand
ATATATATAATTTTCTTAGAAGAATAAATTAAGTAATTGATTGACGTGTGCACAAAATCAGAGAAATGGAATCTAAATTCGATCTCGTGGTATTCGAACCAAGAAATATCTTTGACACCTTCGATATATATATATATATATATTTTCGGAAATACGGAGCTAGGCGAAATGGTGCTGTTACGATCCCATTTTCATGCTGATAAGATCGATTTATATATACATGTACATGCCGTGATATTATACAATCTATACGTTTCAACGAAAGGTCGAATCAGTTCCTTCGAAAACGATCGCTTCTCTCGGTTGGAGGCAGATATCGATTCTCGACAGAGACGGCTCTTGGTCAGGGAATTTGAAATGCTTCTCTCGGTTATTTGGTCCGTCGATTTTGCATGCAAAACGTGTTTTCGCGTGACAGCCTCCACTGGATTACCATTGGATATAGGGCGACGATATCAAGGGATTTTATTCTTTGCAAAGCTATTGATTATTGCATTCTTCATATTCGCTACATTTTTGCATAATTTCTTTTCTCTCTCTCTCTCTCTCGAATTTTTCATCTTCCATCTTTTCTTAATTTGAACTCTAATCTATAACAAATATTATGTTATTTAAATCCTAACCTATACTAATTTTTTCGATGAAAAGAACATTGAGATTAAATGGAAAAGACTGTTAAAACTATTTTATATCGTAATAAAATAAATTGATATATTTACAAGAAGGAAAGAAAAGAAATAAAAGATGGTATTATAGTCGAGAAGGGAGAAGAGAAGATGCATTAAGCGTGATTTGTCATATTACGATAAAGCTTGGGTGAAGAAAGATCTACCCTAATTACAGTATTTATGAAAGCGCTGTGAAAGCTCTATAATACTCCAAAAAATGGAGTATTATAATTACCCAGATTTCATGTTTTCAAGTAAAAAACATGTAATTTGTTCGTTCGATGATTATAAATGGTATTAACAGCGTCGAAAGAACGTGTCTCGTATATCGTATCTTTTTATTTCATACGTATCTCTCTTTTTCTTATATCGATTTGAGTATAACATATGAGTCGATTAGAAGATCGATCTATAGAAAAATAAAATACAGATTATTATATATCTCGATATAT
Organism: Apis dorsata; assembly: GCF_000469605.1. Classification (NCBI taxonomy): domain Eukaryota; kingdom Metazoa; phylum Arthropoda; class Insecta; order Hymenoptera; family Apidae; genus Apis; species Apis dorsata. The sequence goes on along the minus strand of NW_006263307.1, from coordinate 161,864 downwards.
AAAATCTCCAAATATCTTTATTACTTATAGGTTAGGTTATTTACATACAACTGAATTTTTATTTCTATGATTTTCTATATGATGAAACATATTGAATGTATCGTTTAATTCAGTAAAAAATGTAGTAGGAGGGGAATAATTAGATCTATAGATATAATAAAATACAGATTATTATACATCTCGATATATAAAATCTCCAAATATCTTTATTACTTATAGGTTAGGTTATTACTCCTGAATTTACATACAACTGAATTTTTATTTCCATGATTTTCTATATGATGAAACATATTGAATGTATCGTTTAATTCAGTAAAAAATGTAGTAGGAGGGGAATAATTAGATCATTTCGAGCGTGATAAATCTCGTTCAATATCGAAACAACAACGATATCCCGAAAATGATTTTGTCTATCTAATCCCAATTTATCGTTATTTAAATAAAACTGATCGTTAAGTAAATCCAAAAGATTTTGCATTGTAAATTTTCGTAACGAATAACTTTAAAGGTTAATCACGAAACAAAGCATTGAGAGAGAGAGAGAAAGCGCGAAGGGTAAAATCTTGGTGGTGCGACGAGAAGTGCAAGGGGTTGAGTTGGCGAACAGACGAATACAACATAGACGGATAGATGGATAAAGATGAGCATACGCTTCGAGGCTGGTCTCGTAAAATATGCAAGCTGCAATCACATCTCTTGAATAGAAAAGGTCAGGAACAGAGTGAAGAAGAAGGAGAAGTCGCGTAAGGGATAGCGAATAGAAGGAAGAGAGCAGATTGAGTGGTAGGGTGGGGGGATGCGGCGTGAGAGAGACAGAAAGTGGGAGAGAGAAGAAGGGAGGAAGAGAGAGAGAGGGGGAGGATAGAGAAGTTGCGAAGTGAAGGAGGGGGGGGGGAGAGAAGTGGAAAGAATAGTGAGTGGGGGGGATGATAGCAACGTTGAGTGTAGAAGTAGAATCGTGGACCGAGACAGATACTACTGGCAGGAAGAAAAGGGTTCTGAGAGAGGAGACGAAAAAGAGAAGGAGAGAAAGGTGAAAAAGAGAAGGAGAGAAAGCTGAAAAAGAGAAGAGGGAAAAGCGGGTACCCTCTGCGCGTTTTGAAGAGCAGCGGTCGTAATACTGCTGAAACTGCGAGTCCCTCTTCTTTCTGCTACGTTCGCGAAAAATTTTCATAACTAACCGATCTAGCGTTGTGAATTTCTGTTTCTTCTTTTTTGCTATTTTTATGATATAATTAAGGCATATGGAATAGATTTGATGGCGTGCATAATCATCTTTAGATTTATTTATCTGATGATCTACGCGTAATTTCACATTTATTAGCATATATAAACAATTTGTCTAATAAAAATTTAAATATAAATGTAAATTATAACATAAAATATTACGTATATGAAATATATTTAATTATTAAAATTAATTAAACGTTACAATTTAATGGCAGTAATTAATACAAATATTTATGCATTTTATATACAATACTTGTATACATACATGCATGCGCGAACTATAACTGC
>NW_006263307.1:141725-159963 GCF_000469605.1 Apis dorsata | reverse complement strand
TATATATATATATATAAATGAAATATATAATCTTATCTGCAAATGTAATATTATTTTTATGTATATATTGGATCTATCAATCAGATTCACAATCTTTTTTAATTTCTCGTGAATACAATACATAATTAAATACATAATAAAAATATAGATAAACAAACATAATATAATGCGATCTCATACCATTAAAGATATTTGAATTGTAAAACACGAGATGTTAATCTGCAAGAAGCAATCAATTACTTACTTTAGTTCTTTTTCACTTCGCAGCAAGCTAGACCAATTCAGAAAATATTTTGTTTGTTCCAGGTCGGGGGCGATCAATGCCCGATGGCGTGGACTGGAACGCAACGTTGGAGAAATCCTGCTCCAGAGTAAGTAGAACTGTTTATAAAAGAAAATATAGAAATATCGTTTAACGTGCCCTTTTACTTTCCTCGTTGTTCAATAAATCAAAATAAGCATGGTATAGCCAATTGAGTCCGAGGAGAAAGAATATCGGGGGAGAAGGAATCGGGGAAAAAAGTCAAAGTATCGGCTTGACATCGACATTGGCCTTCGATCGATTCGAAACGCGCAGAGAAATCCGGATGGTAAAGTGGAGGCAGTAATAGGCGAGTTCTTTCGACTGCGAAATCAATATGTATATACTCTTTTACTCTCGAATACTCTACCCACCTTTCAACCTCGATGAATAAGACAGAAGGTTCTTGTCTTCGAGTTCGGACATCTTTGATCAGTCTCGATTGGATGCTTCGTCGTGATTCTAATTATGATTGATCGAGAAGCGAATCTAAAAAAATTTCGTATCGTTATTTCCTTTTAGAAATCGATGCAAAAATACTAAAATATTTTTAGTTGTTAAAAAATAATCAAATTTACTTTGAATCATTTACGTTTTCATTCTCTGGTTTATTTTTATTTTATTACTTCGATCAAAGAAAAAGAAAAGGAAAAAAAGGATCGAAAAAGATGAAAAAATCACGGTAGAGAATGTCTTCCTCTCCTCTCATAATTCGATTGATAGACGGCGCAACCGGGCGGATTAATTATCAGTTATTGGTGCTACTGCTGTTGATGATGGAAAAGAAGCGAAAATGAGAATAGAAGCGGGATTGAGCAATGGGTATGAGGAACAGAGTGAAGGAGAGTAGCTGTATCGGTAGCAGACCAATTAACTAGTTATAGGGCAGCTTTCATCAGCTCGACAATCGACCGGATCGATTCGGGGTGAATAACTTTTCTAGTCGAGTTTCTACCGATATTGCGTAGAATCTATGACCGAGATGGATACGCACCGTCCGTTTCCGCTTGTTAAGCTCCTTTCATACTCGGTCGGTTACTAGTCGCTCTTGTAAATCGGGTCTACCACTTATTGATTCGCAAGGTATTCTCTAGCTCGGATAAATAGAGAAACAGAAGAGAAAGATGGAAAAAGAAGCAAACAGGAAGGGACGGATGTGAAAGAGAAGAAGGAGAGGTAGAAAGGATAGGTAGTCTTTGATTCTGAATCCGTCGGCTGGAAGGAATGTATTCTTGTAAGAAAAAAAATGCTTCGCTATTGATATTATGCATTTGTTTTCTTCTCATTATAATAGGTAACAATCGGTAATTGCACGATTTAATCGAATCGTTTGAGAACACAGACTGCGAGATATCATGTCCCGATGTTAAAGATCTTGTATTCTTTACCTGGTCATATTGAATTTCATTTTCAAGTCGAAAGGATTTATGTATATCGCCAATGTTTTAATGCAATACGTTGCGACTGGAAAGACATCGTATATTGAGCGAGTTCAACGCCCTCTGGAAGTACACGAAGGTACTTACGTAGAGCCGATGTCACTTTATTCGATAATTGACAGCACTGAAAATCCTGTCAGACGTTAGCAATTGCATTATCTTGGAAGCTTCACAGTTAATGTTACGTCCATCCTCGGAACTCGTATATCCTTCCCAGTAGTACAGTATTACGTAATTAGGCGTAGACGACAAGGACTCTCCCAAGAGTAGCTAACCTATAATGTTCCGTGATACTTCGTCTTTGAAATTAATCGCTTTGAAACGAAACGGATTGATATACGTTTCAACATTTCATGTATTCGGATACTTAGCGATTTAGAAACATGAAATATATTTTAAAGACGTGGAAATATGTAAAAGTTAGGTTATGCTTGTAAATCCTCGAGGTCTAGCCACCGAATAATTCGATGGAAAGTTTCAAAGTTAGGTTTGGATGTGATTAAGTCATTAGCCAGCGCGTTAAAGTGGATGCCGGAAGGGTTGCGATCTTATTACATCAGATGAATTAATCGAAAATTATTTCGCTCGAGAAGTATTGATCCCAGTCTAGATTTATATGAAGATCATGATACATAAACATGTAATTATTTTAATTATTTTTTTTAAAGATAATTTTAAAATTCATGTTATCAAGTAATGTTACATTGCTAACATGATGCTTTTGTTTTATTTTAGAATGAAATCTATATTCTTTTCATAATTTTGTAAATTTAAAAAATATTTTTATCATAAGATTAATTAGAATATATTTCATAGATTTACAATCTATTTTCAAAAAGTTTTTTTTTTTGAAACTATCTTATATCAATATATTTGTTTTTAAAGCACTTTATATAAATCAGAAATCCATAAAAAAATAAGCTATATCGTCTTTTCCCTTATGGTCTTCATGTACAAAATACAGATTAAAAATTAATCCACGAATACATGGTTCTTTTAGTGCGAACAATTTTCAATCTACGATTTCGATCGAATCGTTATTTTTTCGTTTCTCGCCGACTTGTGCAGAATAAAAAAAAAAAAGCACTTCATAATTGAAATAGACTTTATCGCGAACTATGATTTAAGTTTATACCGTGCACGTTGCATGTTATATTCACAACGCGATTATGAGCTATAGTTCTCTCCCGAGACAATATGCTGAATCAAATGGTAATTGCAGACACTGATGTAACGATTAGTAATAAACCAAGGTATGACCGACACACCCATACCCCACCCATACCCATATACTCGCGAAGAACCGCACATCCATCGCGCATCCTTTTAATCGATCGATATGGCGATTTAGGTCGATGAACCTGCTATCGTTCTACTCTATTAGTTTAGTTTTCAAATGGAGTGTATCGGTACTTAAACTCGTGCTGGTATTCGTGACAAAACTGTATCGAGTTCACTTTGATAAATGGGTCGTTTCTCTCGAGTTAAATGTCTCTATGGTTACAATACGTGTAAAGCAACACATCTTCGATTCGAATGATAAACAATAATTTTATCGTTAATTGTAACACAATCATGATCGCGTATACTTTGTTTCGTTTGTGACGCATAATTTATAAATGTATATATATATATATATAACTATATAACTACCAACCAATCATCAATGTCACAAGTATGTATACACGTATATGCGTACGTACATGCGCATTTACGATTATTGCGCGCATTGCCACGTTCGCTTCTATATACTATATATTCTATGGATGTGCTATATATATATATACATGTAGATAGGTGCGCGACGCAGGACACGCGTATCGACCACTGACCCATATCCGAAAACGGCTGCGCCGCTCGATACTCATCGATTCGTTGAATTAAATGAAACAATGTTTTTGCGAACAATAGCTTCTCCCTTTTCGTCATCTGCTTCCTTTTCCTTTGCTTTCACCAGAGGCGAAGTTACATAGATACGTAAATATAGATTCTGTACGCGTTCATTATCCTTTCTCTAAGAAGTAAATGAAAGATGTGTTGGAGGCAGGAAACTCGCTGATAATCATGCTACTTCTTTATCTCTTCTCTCCTTTTTTTAGTGTCTGATCATATGTTTCTTCGGCTAATTTCGAAGATTGTTACTTCGAATGAAATATTCAAAATATACGGATATCCGCGCGTTCGATTTTATTATTTCGCGCATTGATGCTTTTCTTTTCGTTTAGTTTAATATATCTTGGTAAGTTGATATGGCTAAAAGTCGATCTGTTCTGATTGATTTTTAATAAAAAAAAGAAAATCTCGAAGGGCAATCGATTCTTACCAAAGTTAATCGAAAATAATTGAAAGCTTCTGGAATCGAAATTCTCGACTATCTCATTAGTTCGAAGGGTTCAAGAGGCATGAGAATATTTATGAGAATTGGAATAATAATTTCTTGTTCAACTAATTTATATTCTTTTTGGATACGAACTCAAAGAGTAAAATAATTTTTCTCCGTATTCATTCAAATATACAAAATATAAGATTAAACAATAAAGCAGAACATTAATCAGAAAAGTTAATGATACGAAAGACACGCCGAATTTCACATCAATCAAGTTGAATTTTTCATTGTTGGAAAAGAAAATGATTGTCACCTAGTATGTAAACAACTCTAATTGGAAGGTAATCCAGGAACGAGCTCTCTTCGTAAATTGAGGTGCTTTTTCCATGGAATTTCTAGCAATTGAAAGAGAAGAGGAAAAAAGAGGAAAAGAGGAAAAAGCGACGCGATACGACGTTTACCTAATATCTCGTTCAGCTTTGAGTAATTTTACTGTTTGCGAAGACAATTTCATCGGTTGAAAGCTGATTAGAAAATTTTCTCTATTGCTTTCTCGTAGCTCTGCTAATGAGCAGATTCGAGTTATCGAATTCCTTTTGCACTTTTTGTGTTCCGATTGAAAGAGTTTTATTCAATTTCAACGTAACAGTGTTTAATTAGTGGGAATATAAGAGCATTGACACTCAAAATATAGTCATGTGATGTCTATAATTGAAGATTAAATAAACAAAACTAAAATTATTTGGAAAACAATTTTTTAATAAATCAATATATTATCTATCTCTTCATATATTAAGACAAATGTTTCATATATAATATAGATATAATAGATTTATATAAATGTTCAAAATTAATTATAAAAATAATTAAATATACCTGATGTTTTTACCTAATAAAAGAGAATATAACAAAGAAAATAATTTTACAAAAAAAATATAAATTTATATAAGTTTATATAAGTAATATGTTAATGAGAATTATTTTAATAGATCATTTAAATTTTCAATCTATCAGGAGAAGAAGGATAAATATTATAAATAAATAATAATTAATATTAATTTTACTCATTTATTAATTCATTATTAATTTATACATATTTGATTAGAATTTAAGTTTTAAAATTTGCTGTTATAACAAAATATACCAAAGAATATTTTATATTCTACTTATGAACAATAGTGTAAATATGTTTGAATTGAAGGAGTATTGATCTCAAACACGATTTAATCGTGGTCACTGTTACCATCAGAATGGTTATCCGTGAAAGTTGTTTAGATAGTTCGGTCTAACATTTTTCATTGAATTTATATCAATTTATATAAATAAGATCATATACGTGCACGCTTTATGCCAAGTTGAAACCAAGTGATACGATTATCTTTATATTTTTTCATATCTCAAATAAAGAGAAATCAACTAAAACAGAATCCATAAGCAGGTGCATAATATTAGTCGTATAAGTATGAAGAAAGAAAGGAATATCGAATATCTAAACCAGCTTGGCGTTCTTTGAACCGCAGAAAGTAGACAAGATTATTTTACAAGCGAAATTCGAAGCTCTGTGGCGAAGATAACGATCGATGAAAATTTGCTATTGTGAAAAGTAATAAAATGAGATAACACAAGGTACAAATTTGTCGCGAGAGTATAAAATTTACAATTCATTGGTGAAAGAGAACGATCTGAAATTTGTAAAGTTGTACCAACGATGTTGGAATGATTCTTCGACGAGAAAGGGAGAAAGAAAAAAAAAGAAAAGAGAATATTCCTGATTTTTATTCCAGCAACTTTCGAATAATTATGATCTTGAATTATGAATCAAACGTTAACGAATCTGATGATGACGAAATGCTGCTGTGCTTCGTACTGTAACGTTGAAAAGCCGAATAAGAAAGCAAAAGAAAAACGAAGAGGGAAAGATGGGGAAGGAGGAAAATGGTCTTTTTTCTACTATTAAAAAAATTTCTCTTTGGATAAACTTTCGAAAAACGGTTTTTCTCAAATTCGTTCGCTCTCTTATTTAATCAATTATTTTTTATCTTCTTTACGTAATATTATTTTTTTATTTGCACAAATCTCTTGGTGAATAAATAAATTGAATCGTTGTCTCTTAACAATGCAGTTATATCGCAATTATAATGACCTACCACGAACAAACGATAGAAATGAGGAAGCGAAGAGGAAAAAGAATCGAAAGAAGTGGTTGTCATATTGCAATTACGAGACAGTTTTTCTATCTGTAATAATTATTATGTGCCATTGTGTAAGAGAAGATGCAAGATAACCTGTACACGTTCGAAGACATAATAAAAGTTAAACGAGTATCAAAGAGGTGGTCAAGAAATTGTTGTCTGGGTCCTCTTTCAACGAAACGTGAAACGACGACCGTATATATGTTGTGATTCTCGATGAAAGAGAGAACAAATGGATCAATGATTAGTTGGAATAATAAGCGAGTTTTTTCCTCTCATCCCATTCATCTCGACGACAAAGTCGTCTCTCGATGGTTGTATTTCCACGGTAATTAACAATCGCGATTACCACTAACCAAAGACCGCATTGCGTCAGTACGCGCGAGTAGGTTTATCGGTACCGCCTTGCAATTTTCCTCGCCAACCATCCCTCGTTTCCTCGCTACTCTCGCTACTTCTCTCACCACCCACCATCTGATACTCCTCTTTGCTCCCCCTGACCTCTACGCGTCCTTTCCTCCCTATCCGACCCCTCTTACCTTTCTCTCCCTTTTCCGCTTCACCCTTTCCCTTCTCTTATTTGGCGCCGACCTCCTCAATCTCGACGTTATATTCTCTGCCATTACTATCACCACTATCGACGTGCACAATAATGTTTCCGTCATCCTTCCAATCTTCTGATATTTTTTGATAGTCATTCAATACGAGACACTCCGTGTTAAGTTTGATTCAATGTATATTTGATCATTCAAATGGATTCACATCGAATATTATAAGTTATAATCGAAACGTATTCGTTTTCTGATTGAAAATCTTTGATCAAATAACCTGTATATGTTATGTGTTGCTCAGAGATTTCTTTATAAGGAATGAGAGATCTGATTGGATATTTCTGATAGATCGAATACGATCATAAAAATGAGAACGTTTATTGGCCGAAAATAAGATCGAATAACATCGCTTCCCTTCCTTCTATACCGTTCCTACTGCCATCTTCTCAGCTCCCTAGAGTACTATACTTGCTGGGGAGAAGCCCTCGATAAGAAATGCGGTTGTTTGATTGGTTATTTCTGATATGTATATCGAATAAAATCATAAAGATACGAGTGCCTATTGGTAGAAAATTTCACATATACGAATAAAATTTTAACGTAAGATATTTCAACTAAACAAAAAGTTCAAACTAACATTAATAGAAAAAAGTATATTATTATCATTACGCATAATTTATTTCATCTTCTATCTAATATTCGTTATTTTTGTACCATCCAAGAGAATTTCATCTCACTGTATAGTATATAACGAAATAATAAAATCGAGCAATCTAAAAGAGAAGAAATTATACTATGTTTGACAAGAGAAAGTAAATAGATCTTATGCATGATCTCTATAGAATCGAACGATACGTTTGTTCCAGAGGTGACGATGTACAACGATCGATCGAGCTGCTGGACAAAGTGCTCTCAGAGTACGACGAGCACGAAGCAGAGGGCGAAGGTGGTGGAGGCGTCGGCGTCGGCGTCGGCAGTGGCGGTGGCGGCGGTGGTGACGGTAGTGGAGGTGGGAGCGGCGGAGGTGTTGGGGATTGTGGCAGCAGCACCGAACCAAGTATTGGTCTCACACCTGACGACGAAAGTCCGTCCTTAGGTATCTTTTATCCCTTTTTCGTTTTTTTTTTTCTTCTTCCCTTTCCGTTCTCCTTCACGCCATCTTCCGTTTTATTTCTTCCTTTCATCTCTATGACCTTCGCGATAATATATTGATATTCTGTTTATTTTTTTATTTTTTTATTTTTTCTACTTCTTTCATCCTTCTCTTTTCATCCATTTTCCGTATATCATTTATGTTCATCGAATCTTGTCACACGATCAAGCTTGATGATATTGATCGAAAATTAATATTGGATTGGTGCATATGAAATGTAATTTTTTAAAAATAAAATTATTTTAACTATAATTATATTAATTATTTTAATTATATATTTAATTATATATCTCTAAAGTATCAATATATTTAAAGTTATTATATATTTAATTAAAGAGTCTTTTTTTTTAAATAATTTATTGATCATTGATTAAAAAATTATTCATTTTGTAGATGTAGATCAATTAAAAGATGATTTTAAATTCATATATGGAAATCATAAATATTATGATAAATTTTATTAAATATATGTAGTTTTTAGAATATGCAATTTATTATAAATTTCTTTTTGTTTAATAGAGTAGATAGATAATGAAAAAAAAAAATTAAATAATAACTCATTGAATTCAAATTTTAAAAAAATACAATTTTATGTGCATTATCTAATATTATCTTTTTAGAATTTTTTTCTAATTCTAAAATGACTTCTTCGTATAACACAGACAAAATGAATAATATATGTTTAAAAAATATAAGAACTATCCAAGAAATATAAAATGAAAATCAACAATTTCATCAAATTAGGAAGAATACAAGTAAAAATTTATTAGAAATTTTATTTTAAAATTTTATTTTAAAATTTGAACATTCTTTGAGAAAAGAAAACGATCATGTAACGAGTATTTGTATAACATGAAGGAACGGAAATTCGATCTTTTTGAAAAAAAAAATGAAAATGGTTCGAGATTAATGGATAATATGGAGGAAGAAAATTCGATCGAAGTAGAAGGTGTTTGCAGGGAAGGAACGATAATGGTAATCTATCGAAATACGTATCCGAAAGATATGTATCCTTTCGATCGCGATAAAAATAAAATTTATAAGAATGCACGCTCTCTTGACAGGACATCAATCCGAGGACGACGGTTACATGAGTATGAATGGACGGAAAGCGAAGATGGCTCTGGTAGCACTACGTCCGGTTCCAGATTGTCCAGAGCCACAGGATCTTGCGGGTATATCTACCCAAGAATTTCCACCACCGCCGGAAGAAGCCGAACGAATCATTTCTACTTTGTTGCCCATGTAAGTTCACTATTTCTGTTTCTAACTGTTGAAACTGTATTAAATTATTTTTAAAGAAAGTATTAATTCTTTGATCAATTTCTTTTAATTAATTAATAGGTACAATACAGGTAATCGATTCTGGATCATTTGTGACCTATGCTACTGTATAAAGTATTAATATAATATTAATAAACGTCGTTTTAAAGGATCGATAGACATTAAGTCAAGCATAAAAGTCGTTGCAAGAATGTCAATTAATTATTAAATTATTATATAACTTATTTATTAAATTATGAACAATTTTGCAATAGATAATACAAGAAATAAAAAAAGATAAATCTTTTCTTTCTTTTATTGTTTAATTATTCTTTTATTGATTTTGGATTGATTATCCTTCAACTATTCCAGAGCTAATCATACTTTATACTATTTAAACTATTAAAGATAAAGGTCAGATAAGTATTAATGGATGCAACAATATAACGTTTCTGTATAGCATATTAAGCATAGAAACGTGACATTCATATCCTCGACAGTAATAGACGTGCTATAAACTCTCGGCATATATGCAATTAGTGAGCATCAGAACCGTTTTTTTTTTTTAATATCTGTTCATTAATTAAGCTCGATTCCGTAGAATTTTTAAAAACGATTGCTCTACATAATTCATTAAAAACAATATTAATTTTGTTTGTATGGAAACAATGTACAATAGTCATTACATATATCAATCAAAGTATATTTAAAAACGGAAAATCTAATATTAATAATAATTGAATAACAAAATAAAAATTCTCTTCTTTTCTCTTTTATTATTTTTATTATTTTTTCTTTTTTGTTTTTACGAAAATCAAACATATCATACGATTTTTTACAATGTATTTTCTGATCCAAATTATAATCTATTTATTTTATGTTATGCAAATCTGCTAACATAAAGTCAAGTATAGTTTATTATGAAATATAATGTTATTAAAATACAATCGCTCAAGTTTTTTCATTCATCAATTGCAAAAATTAACACAAATTTTTATACAAATTCTAATGCAAATTAAATTCATTGCGTGTAACCATAGGGTATCGCCTGGAAATTCTTCAAAACGAAACGGCCATCCATCAACTCGTCGAAGCGGACGACAACAGTGGATGATAGCTATGGAGGATAGTATACGACACGGAAACGGTACTGTTACCACTCAAACAACTCTCGTGAGTATCTAACGAGCATTTACGATCGTACAAATTCGATCGAAATAATATGAAATTCGACCATTTTTATATATACAATAGTGCCTGAATATGATTATATGATATCTTACAATCTCACAATTTCTTATTATTAATGACTCAAATCAAAATCACAAGATAAAATTATCATTTTACATCCTTTATAAGATTCGAATCAAATTGAATGAACATTTAAATTAATTTTTTTTTAAACCAACAACTTTTTGTTTTTCGTATCTGTCATTGATACATGTACGGCAGAATAGAATCAGATAAAATTGTCCAATATCTAAAAATACATTATATTTTTCTAATATATATGCCATAATTACTAATACCAAAAGATATTGGATTTTATGGAATAATATTACTGTATAGCTTTTGATCTATTTCATTTTTATTATTTTAAAGATCAAGACAAAAATTTATCTTAATATGGATGAATTATATTTTTTCGCAGCCTAAAACTCGACACCAGAGACCATATGGATGGGAAAATGGTAATGGTGAACCATTAAAATTAGCTCAACCTCCAAGTCCACCAAGTAAATTCGCCAGCTTACCATACGATGGTAAAGTGTCGTTCGGTTGGATCCCACCTCGAACCAATCCAACGACCATAGAGAAGCATCGCGAGGTCAGACGTCGATCCTCCGAGGAGGAGGGACTAGAAGGGAATAACAAAAACCATCGACAGAATTTTGAGAAGGATCGAACGTCGCATTTGCGAAAACAACGTCAAAACAATGAGATTATGAAATCGAGCAGTGTAGAGGATCGATTGTTGATGAATCACGAACAATCGGAACAAAACGGTCGTAGAAGGAACGATTCTGATTCGAGTGAAGGAAGATTCTCGAGAAACTCCGAATCCGAGAGATCCTCGATCCCACGCTCGAGTTCGATCAGTGTCGAAAGATTTTCCATGAGAGCGACATGCGGATCCTCCGATTTTTCAAGGGCGAACTCGATCTCGAACGAGAGATTCCATTCTTCAGATTTCTCGATAGCCGTGGCCAGTGCCAGCTCGAATGATCGTGTTTCCGTGCCGACATCCGAACCTTTTTCGATTCGAAACCTCGACTTTGTTTCGTTTTCTTTACCGACGAGAACCGATTCTAATGAAAGATTCTCGGCCCCAACCTCTGACAGATGTTCCGAAGAGCGTTATTCCGACATGTTCTCCACCAGAAACTCGGATTTCTCGACCAGAAACTCGACGGATTTTAGAACTCAATCCGAAGAGGAACGGTTTTCCGATGATTCATTGGAAGAACTTTTACCTCCTCCTCCTCCGATCAGCAAGAGGCATTCCATCGCTTGGGAAGTACCTCTGGAAGATGATCCTTTATACGCTCCAGGAAGTACCAAAGTGATCGGTAGGAGACGGCGTAAGAGCAGCGATGTGTCCAGTAAGTTATTCTTTTCAAACTTCAAATTTGTTTTTGGTACAACAAACAGGAATTTTCAATCAGTTATCTTGAAAAAAGTTAGTTTTGAGTTTTATTTATATTAGTAAGTTATTGCCCTTTAAATGTAACGTATAGTGAATATTATTGATTAAATTTTCAGGTGTTGGATCAGCATCCAAACTTCGCGATTTCGACGATTGGCAAGATCCACGATTATCGACTACCGATGATGATTTAATCTCTCCATATTCGGACTCTTCGACAAATGAACTTGATCAGATACGGCCACAAGATTTAACGAAAAATGGTACCTACGTGATACGCCGTGGTCGAAAGAAAGAACGAAAAGGATTGCCAAAAGCTCCTACCAAAACTAAAAGTTTATCCTTCGAGAACAGCGAGGAGAATCCGTTGTCCAACGTGAAACGATACTCGAGTACCTTTGATAACATCAGAAGTCTTTTAAGGGAAAATAAAATGGACGAACCGATCGGACGAGACGATCCGCCAATAGAATTTGCGCCATCTGTTCCGCCCGATTTGGTCAGAGTAGTCTCACTTCCGGCGATTAACGATGAAACCGATAATTGGCCACGGGAATTGGAAGTCACAGTTGAAGAGGAAGAAAGTTCAGATCTCTCGGACAAAGATAAGAAGACTCGAGAAATATACGAATTGATCCAATTATCATCCTCATTATCATCGAATGACAAGCCTGAGAAAGATCTGGCTGAATCTGTAAATCAAGAAAATAATGAGTCAAATAGTACATGTAATGGAGTTTCTTTTTCAACTTCTAATAGTTATTCTAAGGGATTTAGTCTAGCTATAACACCACCTGGCGGGAACGCATTCATCGAAGAATCAAATGCGAGAAAATCGCCTAATTCCAGCCTTGGTAATGAAAATCGGTTAGCATCCAAGATTCCGGTAAATTTATTAATTGAAGATCAAATTGTAAAAAAAGCTTTGAAGGAAAATCGACGACAATTAGAGAAAGTGAGTGATGCTATAAAAGAGATTGAGAGCGTGAAGAACAGTGAATCTTATTCGGAGAATAAACAACGATGGATCCGTAGTGGAGATGCGAAACAACCATTAACGAGAAAAACTAGTCTCGATAACGAATCCAATGAACGTGTCACCGCAGATGCTAGAGCGAAAAAACAACTTGATTCAGATCTTGATTCAGATTCAGCATCTAAGACCAGTCCAGAAACGACAGATATCGAGGGAAGAAGAATAAATGGAACAGATATTTATGCATCAGGGAAAAGATTGCGACAGAATGGTGTCGTTGATGGTCATAAGAACGATCAAAAGCAAATCGAAAATGTGATCGACGCCATTCTTGAGGATTCCAAAAATCCAGATTTTCAGGTATGCTTTCATTTGATAAAACCAAATATTTTGAAAATCGAAGAAATTTATCATAATTGATCGCATTTTGCTTTTAGGTAAGTGTAGAAGTTCTCGAATTTCCTCCGTTACCACCTTCCCCTGTAGAAGAAGCAGATGAGGAAAGCTCGGACATCGGTCAGAGTGCCATGATTGTTTCGAAACCAAAAAGTCATAGCAATCGAACAATGGAATATAGACCTAGAGTGCCACCTCATCGTGGCCCTGTTACTACCAATCATTCGTTCTCAGATTCGAAAGATCAACAAATATCTCTCAATACCAGATCCATGGATGCTGGATTCTCTCGGGGTAAAAGAACACCTACTGCCACCACTTCCAGACGAGAGGTGCGTTTTATAAAAATTTACGCGGAACAATTTATCATGTTTTGGGTAAAAAATTATATAATAATGATATAATGATAATAGTTGGATCTTATTTTATATAACAACAGTTATTAGTATTATTATAATTATTATTATTATTAAAAATCTATCTTTTACTAATATTATTTCTTCATGCCTTTTAGCAAATACCAGTAGAACGAAGAACTTTGCCTACGGATTTACCAGGACCATCGCGACGACGGCCTTTTACAAAGAAACACTCACCATCTGCAGAACCATGCTCATCTGTTGGAAATGGCAATTGCAGTGGTAATACTGTCACAAACGGAGTTAACAGTGGAGCTTGTAGTAGTACTAGCGGTGGAACCAGTAGTAATATAGCAACCAGTACCAGTGGGATGCAAACTTCCTGTTCGCTTCCGGAAACTCCTGTTTTTGCTAGAGGAAGCGATATTCCTAGAACTCCTCAGCATGCCAGCAATCCTACGCAAATGCGTCGGCAACCTGGTTGGTATGCCCCAACCTCGGCTACCACCGGGTAAGAATTTTCAATAACTATCAATTTCATGAGAATTTTATTCACATGTATTTAGAAAATCGCGTTTTATATCTTATGTAAATTAGGTTAATAATAAATTATATATATATATTTTATATATAATTTTAAGATTTAATTATTATATGTATCATGAATGTAAAAAATAAAAATAATGGAACTAATGAATAAATGAATGATGATAGATAACAATAGACAGATGAAAAAAAAAATAAATGATATTTGTTTAAATAGGTATCGCAGGAATAATCCGGGTCTGGAGCAAGCGATAATCGGGACAGAATTATTGCGATTAGCCGGTGGCCCGAATCGAGGATGGTATCCAACAAGGAAGGCGAACCAACCACGACCAGCTTCGATCGAACATCTTGAACGACTGAACAATGCGTACGATCCACGCTTGGCAGGTTCCGGAGACCAGAGGAAACCATTGACTCTACCAACAAACATCACACCGAACAAATACTTCGGCCAAAGTAAGCACAGCTCCGCCTCCAGTACTCGCGAGGCGCTACGGAGGGTCACTAGCTTGCTCATCAAGAAAGGTAAGCGCTGGAATTTGCGCTATTACAAGAGCCCATGATCGTGGAACCAGTGAACGCTACCGCGATCGAGTGGCCTGTAGAAAATACGATGCTTTTCGCTAAGCCAACTCGGTTCATTGCAATTCCTGTTTATTTTCCGAATGAATGTTTTCTGATTAGATCCGCAATTGCATAATAACTTATAAATGAAATAATGCAAATTACATGACCATATGTGTTCAAAAACAATTTCATAAGTAATAAAATAGGATGAATCATAAAACAATATTTCGCATAAACATGTTTGCAAACCGAGTATTGCTGCGAATATGATTTTTAAAATAACGATCGATAAGTTTACATATTTTCGATTCAATATAATCATTTTTTTTAAATTTCTTTTGTAAAAGTGGACTTTTTAAAAAGTGCACTTTTTATTCTATTCGATTTTACAACGATGTATTAATAATTCGAAGTCAACATCGATATTATAAAAAATTAAAATATAGGAATATATATATATATATATACATATATATATATTTATATATATATATATGTATATAAATTAAATCATTGTTATTTTAAAAACCACCTGCATCGAGTTTTCAAACGGTTTGTGACACATTTTCAGAATCCATGTAACAATTATTGAAAACAACGCGTCAATAGTTTCTCTAACTTATTTCTTGCGTGACCTTTCGTGGCACTGAGTGTCACCAATTTAAATCTTGCTATATTTTTTCTATACATGGTTTGTTTAAATAATTTTCATGCCTGATTCTATCGTAAGAAAGAAATTTACGATTTCCTTAATCTTATCATTTAAAGAATTAGTTTCTTTCTCACGATAATACATATTTATACATGTATATGTATTTATTGCATTTTTATATTGCTATAATAAGCTATATGTAGATGATGATTGATTTATTATTGTTTCTATTAGTTTAATCTTTGATTTTTTTTATATTATTTGAAAAATGATTTAACAGATTTGTGCAGTTTTACAGCTATTCCTGTTTCATAAATAGAATTCGCTTAAATCATGCGTTTTCTTATTTTGCTTTATCATTTGGTCGATCGGGAATGCGTTGCACATATAAAAAACTTTAATGAAACGTGAATAAGTTTTAATGTTGTAAACACGATATCAATGTCAATCTCTATTCACATTTCCTCGCAATAGTAACTTTAGTTTTCGATAAGCTACGGTTATATCGTAGCTGTACAGTGGTTCCATCTGGCGAAAACTTTGTAACTACTTACGAATCAACTGACCTTGAAAATATAAATGTATAAGACAAGAAGGATGGAGGAACGAGACCTCCTCCGCGTTACACGCGGCAAGCTAGTCTTATTTCTATAGGTTTTAATTTTCATTATTTCGTCGAAATAAATCTATCTCATTATATTTTTCTTGTTAGAAGATTATTTTTCGCTTTCCATATGTCTATTCTATCATACAAGAACAGAATTTTTAATCAGTCATGTTCGTTGACTGTTCTCGAATCTTGTAACATGGACAAAGTATGTGCTCTTCTCTTTTCGAATAGCGCAACGTTGCGCTGTGCCGGCCGGTTAGGGCAGTCCAAGAACCGGTATAATAAGAATGGTAAATGCTAAAGATTCACTAGAAAACTAGTGACGTTACAACAAGAGCATGAGTTCACGATTTTCACATTAAAATATCTTCGAATATGAACAATATTCTTTTTTGTATTATTATCACATTATTGATTTATCTATATACATGTATAGAAGAAAATATTCAATTTTATTTTTCAAATATTATTTTTTATATCATTCTATCTATCGTCTTTAAAATATCATTACTGTTTTATTGTCACTATTAGATTCTATAAAAATATTTTATTTATGGCATATTTATTTTACAATTAACAAACATGTAAATTAATATTTATCGAATTTAATTATTTAATTTCCGATATTTAAATTAAATATTAATAAATTCGTGATAAGCAACAAGAATTTGGTCATGTTGATACAGAAAACGGGCGCGCCATGGATCAATACTCATCCGTGCAGAGATATAGTTGCTCGAACTGCATTTTCCTTTTTCTTTGAATGTTGCTTATATAGCATTAACAAGTGAACAATCTATACTTCCTTTCTTTGTGTCTTTTTGTCAACTATATTAAATAAAATTAAATATTATTTACAAGAATGATACTATTCATAATATTATTCAGAATTTATTCTATTTGTATATATATATATATATAATATTTCTTCTATTTCAATTTACATTCAATTTAATTGCAATTAAACAATGAAAAAATGTAGATTTATACGTCAGCCTTTCGAGTCTTATCATTATTTATTTATAGACTGTCGTATCGATGCTCTGAAAAAGACCTTCTGCGCATGCGGACAAGATAACGTTTTCCTTCATTTAACTCTTTTGTTTTATAATATACCTTTCCGATTCGAAAATTTTTTGATCGATCGACGGATATTGTACAGATAGGAAAGATCGAAAGAAGTTAATAGTGTAACGATTAAAAAATGGTTGGTAGAAGAACAGCAGGGGGTAGCAAAGGCGATTGACCAGCAAAGGGATGTTTTCAGTTTGGTTAGTAAGCGGTCGGCTCGCTGGACGGATTGGATGCAGAGCAGGGACGTGTGGGAAGTCGGAAGGACACGGAAGGGGTGACTAGCTCGCCTCGTACAAGGGTGGTGGCAATCGTTACTCCCGTCTACTGTTGGTCTGTCTAGCAACCCTCCAACCAAATGCCATCCCTACCAAAGCCGGGATTTGTATCATGGTCGAGTTGCGTTCGTCACGAATCTTTCAACCCAATAGAAAATGTCGGTCTATCACCTTTTTCACTCTTTTTTCTTTTCTCTCCTCTTCTTTTTTTTCTCTCTTATCTTCTTTTTTCACTTTTTTTCTTTTCTTTATCTCTTTTGCTCTATTCTTATACGATTTTCAAAAAAATAAAAATATTTTAATCGATAAATGTTAATCAACAAGAAAACATAGTTATCCACCCACGCAATAACTGATTTTTCATGAAAGCTACGCTATTATTATTATTATCGATATTTCTAATTATATCTACGTCATTGCACTCTGTTTGCAAAACAGGACTCACTGTTGATGTATGTAATACATAGTAGTATGTGTATATATATATATATACACATATATATTTATCATCAATCTGTCGGATTCGGTCTACCGAGAGTTTTAAAATCTATTTAATATAATTTCTTTTTGCTGTTGGTTTGTTTTTTTTTTGTAAAAAAAAATATTTTTCTTTCTTTCATATTCATTGCGATAATGAACTGAAATTATTTATTAGAAACATTTTGAACTATAACGTAACTTAACATTTTAAATGTCGCACAGCAGCAATTGAAATGTAACATTATACTTAGTTGTTTTTCTACTTATTTTTTATTATGTAAAATTATCTTCCGTTTTTTTTTATTACAAAATTTTCAATTTCTGGAGAAACAGCTGATAAATTGTACAAACTCAAAAATTGTTTTTATCGTCATCAATTTAAACAACATTGTTATTATGATGAGGAATTTTAGTATTATCATATTTCA